>NC_080381.1:97932305-98232305 GCF_014773155.1 Arachis stenosperma
TTGGTGTCTATGCCTTAAAGTTATGAATGTCCTATGAATCCATCACCTTTCTTCAATAAAAACGTGCCTAATGATAAAAGAAAGAATTGCATGAATTTTGAATTTTATAATAGTTTAATTATTTTGATGTGGTGGCAATATTTTTGTTCCTGAATGTATGCTTAAACAGTGCATATGTCTTTTGAATTTGTGGTTCATGGATGTTGGCTCTTGAAAGAATGATGAAAAAGGAGACATGTTACTGAGGATCTGAAAATCAATAAAATGATTCTTGAAGCAAGAAAAAGCATTTCAAAAAAAAAAAAAACCGAAAAAAAAACGAAAAAAAAAGAGAAAGGAATAAGAGTTGTGATCCAAGGCAATAAGTGTGCTTAAGACCCTGGACACCTCTAATTGGGGACTTTAGCAAAGCTGAGTCACAATCTGAAAAGGTTCACCCAATTATGTGTCTGTGGCATGTATGTATCCGGTGGTAATACTGGAAGACAGAGTGCTTTGGGCCACAGCCAAGACTCAATATAGCTATGTTCAAGAATCATCATACTTTACTAAGAGAATCATTACACTATCTGGATTCTAAGTTCCTAAAGAAGCCAACCATTCTGGATTTCAAAGGATAGAGTGAGATGCCAAAACTGTTCGGAGGCAAAAAGTTAAAAGCCCCGCTCATCTGATTAATACTGATCTTCACAGATGTTTTTGGAATTCATTGCATATTCTCTTCTTTTTATCTTATTTGATTTTCAGTTGCTTGAGGACAAGCAACATTTAAGTTTGGTGTTGTGATGAGCGGATAATTTGTATACTTTTTGGCATTGTTTTTTAGTATGTTTTTAATATGATATAGTTAGTTTTTAGTATATTTTTATTAGTTTTTAATTAAAATTCACTTTTCTGGACTTTACTATGAGTTTGTGTGTTTTCTGTGATTTCAGGTATTTTCTGGCTGAAATTGAGGGACCTGAGCAAAAATCTGATTCTGAACCAAAAAGGACTGCAGATGCTGTTGGATTCTGACCTCCCTGCATTCGAAGCGGATTTTCTGGAGCTACAGAAGCCCAATTGGCGCGCTCTCAACGGCGTTGGAAAGAAGACATCCTGGGCTTTCCAGCAATATATAATAGTCCATACTTTGCCCAAGATTTGATGGCCCAAACCGGCGTTCAAGTCACCTCAAGGAATCCCAGCGTTAAACGCTGGAACTGGCACCCAAATGGGAGTTAAACGCCCAAACTGGCACCAAAGCTGGCGTTTAACTCCAAGAAGAGTCTCTACACGAAATTGCTTCATTGCTCAGCCCAAGCACACCCAAGTGGGCCCGAAAGAGATTTTTATGTCATTTACTCATTTCTGTACACCCTAGGCTACTAGTTTCTTATAAGTAGGACCTTTTACTATTGTATAGAAATCTTTTGATCACTTTTAGATCTCTAGATCATCTTTGGACATTTTAGTTCTTATATCATTGGGAGGCTGGCCATTCGGCCATGCCTAGACCTTATGCTTATGTATTTTCAACGGTGAAGTTTCTACACACCATAGATTAAGGTGTGGAGCTCTGCTGTACCTCGAGTATTAATGCAATTACTATTGTTCTTTCATTCAAATTCCGCTTGTTCTTTATCCAAGATATCACTTGTTCTTCAACATGATGAAGGTGATGATTGACGCCCATCACCATTCTCACTCATGAACAAAGTGACTGACACCACTCTTGTTCTACAAGCATTTGAGGCTTGGTGAATATCTCTTGGATTCCTGATTGCACGATGCATGGTTGATCGCCTGACAACCGAGTGCTCGCCTGACAATGAGCCAACCATTCCGTGAGATCAGAGTCTTCGTGGTATAGGCAAGAACTGATGGCAGCATTCAAGAGAATCCGGAAGGTCTAACCTTGTCTGTGGTATTCTGAGTAGGATTCAATGATTGAATGACTGTGACGTTGCTTCAAACCTGTAACCTACTGGGCGTTAGTGACAGACGCAAAAGAGTTTATTCTATTCCGGTAGGGGAGGGAACCACACCGGTGATTGGCAGCACTGTGACAGAGTGTGTGCATTAGCTTTCACTGCGAGGATGGGAGGTAGCTGCTGACAACAGTGAGACCCTATACGAGCTTGCCATGGAAAGAGTAGAAGGGTTGGATGAAGACAGTAAAAAGCAGAGAGACGGAAGGGAAGGCATCTTCATGCGCTTATCTGAAGTTCCTACCAATGAATTACATAAGTATCACTATCTTTATCTTTTATGTTATTTTCGTTCATAACCATATATATCTGAGTTTTCCTGACTAAGATTTACAAGATGACCATAGCTTGCTTCAATACTAACAATCTCCGTGGGATCGACCCTTACTCACGTAAGGTTTATTACTTGGACGACCCAGTGCACTTGCTGGTTAGTTGTGCGAAGTTGTGTAATGCCATGGTATTGGGCTACCACGTTTTTGGAGCCATTACCAGGGATTATGAGAGTTGTGAAAAAGTATAGTTCACAATTTCGCGCACCAGTGTCTATGCCTTAAAGTTATGAATGTCCTATGAATTCATCACCTTTCTTAAATGAAAACTGTTTTTATCACAAAAGAACAAGAAGTACAGGATTTCGAATTCATCTTTAAAACTAGCTTAATTAGTTTGATGTGGTGGCAATACTTTTTGTTTTCTGAATGTATGCTTGAACAGTGCATATGTCTTTTGAATTTGTTGTTCATGAATGTTAAAGTTGTTGGCTCTTGAAAGAATGATGAAAATGGAGACATGTTACTGAGGATCTGAAAAATCATAAAAATGATTCTTGAAGCAAGAAAAAGCAGTGAATACAAAAAAAAAAGAAGGAGAAAAACGAAAAAAAAGGGAGAAAGAAAAAGAAAAGAAAAAGGAAGAAATAAAGTTGTGATCCAAGGCAAAAAGAGTGTGCTTAAGAACCCTGGACACTGGGGACTTTAGCAAAGCTGAGTCACAATCTGAAAAGGTTCACCCAATTATGTGTCTGTGGCATGTATGTATCCGGTGGTAATACTGGAAGACAGAGTGCTTTGGGCCACGACCAAGACTCAATAAGTAGCTGTGTTCAAGAATCATCATACTTAACTAGGAGAATCAATAACACTATCTGGATTCTGAGTTCCTAAAGAAGCCAATCATTCTGAATTTCAAAGGATAAAGTGAGATGCCAAAACTGTTCGGAGGCAAAAAGCTACTAGTCCCGCTCATCTAATTTGGAGCTAAGTTTCATTGATAATTTGGAGTCTATAGTATATTCTCTTCTTTTTATCTTATTTGATTTTCATTTGCTTGGGGACAAGCAACAATTTAAGTTTGGTGTTGTGATGAGCGGATAATTTGTACGCTTTTTGGCATTGTTTTTAGTATGTTTTTAGTAGTTTTAGTTAGTTTTTAGTATACTTTTTATTAGTTTTTAGTTAAAATTCACTTTTCTGGACTTTACTATGAGTTTGTGTGTTTTTCTGTGATTTCAGGTATTTTCTGGCTGAAATTGAGGGACCTGAGCAAAAATCTGATTCAGAGACTGAAAAGGACTGCAGATGCTGTTGGATTCTGACCTCTCTGCACTCGAAGTAGATTTTCTGGAGCTACAGAAGCCCAATTGGCGCGCTCTCAACGGCGTTGGAAAGTAGACATCCTGGGCTTTCCAGCAATATATGATAGTCCATACTTTGCCCAAGATTTGATAGCCCAAACCGGCGTTCAAAGTCACCCTCAGGAATTCCAGCGTTAAACGCCGGAACTGGCACCTAAATGGGAGTTAAACGCCCAAACTGGCATAAAAGCTGGCGTTTAACTCCAAGAAGAGTCTCTACACGAAATTGCTTCACTGCTCAGCCCAAGCACACACCAAGTGGGCCCGGAAGTGGATTTTTATGTCATTTACTCATCTCTGTACACCCTAGGCTACTAGTTTTCTATAAGTAGGACCTTTTACTATTGTATTAGGGAGCTTTTGATCATGTTTTTGTGATTGAACTCACTTTAGGAGGCTGGCCATTCGGCCATGCCTAGACCTTGTTCTTATGTATTTTCAACGGTGGAGTTTCTACACACCATAGATTAAGGTGTGGAGCTCTGCTGTACCTCGAGTATTAATGCAATTACTATTGTTCTTCCATTCAATTCCGCTTGTTCTTTGTCCAAGATATCACTTGTTCTTCAACTTGATGAATGTGATGATCCGTGACACTCATCATCATTCTCACTCATGAACAAAGTGACTGACAACCACTTTTATTCTACAAGTAACCAAGGCTCTAGTGAATATCTCTTGGATTCCTGATACACGACGCATGGTTGATCGCCTGACAACCGAGTGCTCGCCTGACAAACGAGCTAGCCATTCCGTGAGATCAGAGTCTTCGTGGTAAAGGCGAGAACTGATGGCGGCATTCAAGAGAATCCGGAAGGTCTAACCTTGTCTGTGGTATTCTGAGTAGGATTTAATGATTGAATGACTGTGACGTGCTTCAAACTCCTAGCAGGCGGGGCGTTAGTGACAGACGCAAAAGAATCACTGGATTCTATTCCGGCCTGACCGAGAAGCGACAGCTGATTAGCCATATGCTGTGACAGAGCATAGGAACATTTTCACTGAGAGGATGGGAGGTAGCCACTGACAACGGTGAAACCCTACAAAAGCTTGCCATGGAAAGGAGTAAGAAGGATTGGATAAAGACAGTAGGAAAGCAGAGAGACGGAAGGGAAGGCATCTTCATACGCTTATCTGAAGTTCCTACCAATGAATTACATAAGTACCTCTATCTTTATCTTTATGCTTTATGCATTTATCACCTATACCCATTTGAGTCTGCCTGACTGAGATTTACAAGGTGACCATAGCTTGCTTCATACCAACAATCTCCGTGGTATCGACCCTTACTCGCGTAAGGTTTATTACTTGGACGACCCAGTGCACTTGCTGGTTAGTTGTGCAAAGTTGTGTTTATGCCATGGTATTGAGCACCAAGTTCTTGGGGCCATTACTAGGGATTATTTGAGTTGTGAAAAGTAGTGATCACAATTTTGCACACCACATGGTTTGCAGACATTGCAAACTACAAGGCAGTGAGATTCATACCCAAAGAATACAGTAGGCAGCAATCAAAGAAGCGAATCACGGATGCAAAGTATTATCTTTGGGATGAGCCGTATCTCTTTAAGAGATGTGCAGACGGAGTAATCCGTAGATGTGTGCCTAAAGAAGAAGCGCAGAAGATCCTATGGCACTGCCATGGATCCCGGTATGGAGGACATTTTGGAAGTGAGCGAACAGCCACAAGAGTCCTCCAATGTGGCTTCTACTGGCCTACTCTCTATAAAGATTTCCGAATGTTTGTACTTAATTGTGACAGTTGCCAAAGATCTGGCAATCTGCCTCACAGTTATGCTATGCCTTAACAAGGGATCTTGGAGATTGAGTTGTTTGATGTATGGGGTATTGACTTCATGGGACCTTTCCCACCATCATACTCAAACACTTATATTCTGGTGGCAGTGGATTATGTATTCAAATGGGTGGAAGCTATTGCAACACCCACTAATGACACTAAGACAGTGTTAAAATTCCTCCAGAAACACATCTTCAGCAGATTTGGCACCCCTAGAGTACTAATCAGTGATGGGGCACTCATTTCTGCAATAAACAGCTCTATTCTGCTTTGGTTCGTTATGGAGTTAGCCACAGGGTGGCCACTCCATATCACCCACAGACTAATGGGCAAGCTGAAGTCTCAAATAGAGAACTCAAAAGAATCCTGGAACGGACTGTAATTAACCGTAGAAGGGATTGGGCAAGAAGCTTGGATGATGCTCTGTGGGCATATAGAACAGCATTCAAGACCCCTATAGGGACATCTCCATACCAGCTTGTGTATGGAAAGGCATGTCACTTGCCAGTGGAACTGGAACATAAGGCCTACTGGGCAACCAGATTCCTGAACCTTGATGCCAAGTTAGCTGGAGAAAAATGATTGCTTCAGTTAAATGAGCTAGAGGAATTCAGACTCAATGCTTTCGAGATTGCAAAAATTTACAAAGAGAAAGCAAAAAGATGGCATGATAAGAAATTGACACCAGAGTCTTTGAGCCGGGGCAGAAAGTTCTGCTATTTAATTCTAGGCTCAAATTATTCCCCGGGAAATTAAAATCCCGGTGGAGAGGTCCATATGTGATTACAAGTGTATCACCATATGGATACGTAGAGCTTCAGGATAATGACTCTAACAAAAAGTTCATTGTTAATGGACAGAGAGTTAAACATTATCTTGAAAGAAATTTTGAGCAAGAATGCTCAAAACTGAGACTTGATTAAAGCTCAGTAATAGTCCAGCTAACGACATTAAAGAAGCGCTTGCTGGGAGGCAACCCAGCCATTCACAAAATTTAATTTTATTTGTTTTTGCTAATTAATTTTTACAGGTATATGTCAAAGTATCTTCAAAAGGTAAAATAGCAATTGATTGGATTCACAGAGTTACAAGGGAATTTGGAAGCTCACTGGCGTGAAAAAGCCAGTAAGAAACATTTTGGGCATTGAACGCCCAAAAGAAGCACCCACTGGGCGTTCAACGCCAGTAAGGGTAGCCATCTGGGCGTTAAACGCCAGAAAGGAGCATCTTCTGGGCGTTGAACACCAGAAAGAAGCACCTTCTGGGCGTTTAACGCCAGATTGACAGCGTCCTGGGCGTCCAGAAAAATGCCCAGTGACAAAGGACTTCCTGGCGTTCAACGCCAGAAAGAAGCAACAGCTGGGCATTGAACGCCCAGGAGAAGCAGCAATTGGGCGTTAAACGCCCAAAACATGCAGCATATGGGCGTTTAACGCCAGAATGGTAGGGAGGAGGTAAAATTCATTTTTCTTCACAAATTTTCTAATTTTTATGTTTCAATTCATGATTTCTTACATAAACATGTTTCAAAATATCATCCTTCAATTCCAAAAATTTTAATCCTAGTTTCTAAAAACCCTAATTTCTAAAATCCCTTTTTCAAAAATATCAAATGTATCTTAATTCATAAACACAAATCTTTTTCCAATCCAAATCTTTTTCAAATCTTTTTCAACTCATCATATCTTTTGGATTTCGAAATTGCCTCTCCCTCTATTCCTCTCCTATCCTTTCTTTTGCTTGAGGACAAGCAAACCTCTAAGTTTGGTGTGATTTGCCATGATCACTGAGCTAAAACTCTTCAAGATCATGGCATCTAAGGGAACAGGAAGAGCAAGGATGTGAACTGAAGGAACTAAAGTGTCAGAAGCTATTCCTTGAAGGACCAAGCACCCCACAGACTAGAGGAACATCCACTTCCCAAAATACAGGTTGTTAAGTTCTAATTTTAAGCTTTAACTCTGTGATAGTATTATTATAGAAATTTACCTTAGAAGTTATATAGGAGTAGTAGTAATTAGCATGTCTATTTTGGTTTTATTTCCAATTAAGTTATAATTTATTTTTCTCATCATCATCAAACATGAATAAAATAGTAGATTTGTAGAATAAAGAGGCAATTTAATTTTTTTTGAGTTCTTAATAAGGAAAATTCTAATTATTTATATGTGGTGGCAATACTTTTTGTCTTCTGAATGCATGCTTGAACAGTGCATATTTTTGATATTGAATTTTATGAATGTTAAAATTGTTGGCTCTTGAAAGAATGATGAACAAGAGAACTGTTATTGATGATCTGAAAAATCATGAAATTGATTCTTGAAGCAAGAAAAAGCAGTAAAAAAAAGAGAGAGAAAGAAAAAGCAAGCAGAAAAAGCCAATAGCCCTTAAAACCAAAAGGCAAGGGTAAAAAGGATCCAAGGCTTTGAGCATTAATGGATAGGAGGGCCCAAGGAAATAAATCCAGGCCTAAGCGGCTAAATCAAGCTGTCCCTAACCATGTGCTTGTGGCATGCAGGTCCAAGTAAAAAGCTTGAGACTGAGTGGTTAAAGTCGTGATCCAAAGCAAAAGAGTGTGCTTAAGAGCTCTGGATACCTCTAATTGGGGACTCTAGCAAAGCTGAGTCACAATCTGAAAAGGTTCACCCAATTATGTGTCTGTGGCATTTATGCATCCGGTGGTAATACTGGAAAACAAAGTGCTTAGGGCCACGGCCAAGACTCATAAAGTAACTGTGTTCAAGAATCAACATACTACACTAGGAGAATCAAAGCTTTTTGGGGGTAATTTCATGTAGATTTTAGTATGTTTTAATTAGTTTTTAGTTAAATATTATTAGTTTTAGGCAAAAATTATATTTCTGGACTTTACTATGAGTTTGTGTGTTTTTCTGTGATTTCAGGTATTTTCTGGCTGAAATTGAGGGAGCTGAGCAAAAAATCTGAGTTAGGCTGAAAAAGGACTACTGATGCTGTTGGATTCTGACCTCCCTGCACTCGAAATGGATTTTCTGGAGCTACAAGAGTTCAATTGGCACGCTCTCAACAGCGTTGGAAAGTAGACATCCAGGGATTTCCAGCAATATATAATAGTTCATACTTTGCGCGAAGATAGATGACATAAACTGGCGTTCAACGCTAGTATCATGCTGCTGTCTGGCGTCCAGCGCCAGAAACAGGTTACAAGCTGGAGTTCAACGCCAGAAACAGGTTACAACCTGGCGTTGAATGCCCAAAACAGCCCCAGGCACGTGAGAAGCTTAAGTCTCAGCCCCAGCACACACCAAGTGGGCCCCAGAAGTGGATTTCTGCACTATCTATCATAGTTTACTCATTTTCTGTAAACCTAGGTTACTAGTTTACTATTTAAACAACTTTTAGAGATTTACTTTGCATCTCATGACGTCTATAGAACTGGATTTTATATTCCTTGGCAGCATGAGTCTCTAAACTCCATTATTGGGGGTGAGGAGCTCTGTAACGTCTCGATGAATTAATGCAATTGATTTTATTTCTCCATTCAAACGTGTGTGTTCCCATCTAAGATGTTCATTTGCGCTTAATTATGAAGAAGGTGATGATCCGTGACACTCATCACCTTCCTCAATCCATGAATGTGTGCCTGATAACCACCTCCGTTCTACATCAGATTGAATGAGCTTCTCTTAGATTCCTTAATCAGAATCTTCGTGGTATAAGCTAGAATTGATGGTGGCCACTCTTGAGGATCCGGAAAGTCTAAACCTTGTCTGTGGTATTCCGAGTAGGATTCAAGGATTGAATGGCTGTGACGAGCTTCAAACTTGCGATTGCTTGGCGTGATGACAAACGCAAAAGGATCAATGGATCCTATTCCAACATGATCGAGAACCAACAGCTGATTAGCCGTGCTGTGATAGAGCATCTGGACCGTTTTCACTGAGATGATAGGAGGTAGCCACTGACAATGGTGACACCCTACATAGAGCTTGCCATGGAGGGAACTTTGCACTTTTCCATGGATGGAATATTACATTACAGAAATTCAGAAGACAAAGCATCTCCAAAACTCCAACATATTCTCCATTACTACATTACAAGTAATTAATTCACGCTCTTTTATTTTTCTAATAATTCAAACTGATAATTTTAATTGAAATCCTGACTAAGAATAATAAAATAAACATAGCTTGCTTCAAACCAATAATCTCCGTGGGATCGACCCTTACTCACGTAAGGTATTACTTGGACGACCCAGTGCACTTGCTGGTTAGTTGTGCGGATTGCAAAAGTGTGATTGCAATTTCGTGCACCAGTGCCCCTAGCTCTTATTGGTGCCTCATTAAAAAACCCTTTTTTTGGGAAAAAGAGTGCACCTAGGTACAAGGGTTTTAGCTATAATACCTTTTTAGGTTACAAGCATGCCAAGACTTCGGGAGCCCCTATCTTTGGAGGTCGAACACCTTATAAGAACCTTTGCTTAGGACCTCTATTATCTTGTAGGGTCCTTTCCAGTTTGCAGCTAGCTTCCTTTCACCGACTTATGTGTTTCGATGTCATTCCGAATCAGGATGAGGTCGTTGGTGATGAAGTTTCTCTTTATCACCTTTATATTGTAGATTAGAGCCATCTTTTGCTTCAGAGCTTCTTCCTTATTCTGATCTCTTTCTCGGACTTCGTATAGGAGGTCAAGCTCTTCTCTTTGAGCCTGGGTGTTAGCTATTTCATTGAAGAACAAAACTCTAAGTGATTCTTCAGCTACTTCTAATGGGAACACTACTTCCATTCCATATGCCTGTTGGAAGGGTGATTCTCCCGTTATGGAATGTGGAGTAGTCTGATAAGCCCACAAGACTTGAGGAAGCTCGTCAGCCCAAGCTCCTTTCGCATCTTGCAGTCAGTGTTTTAATCCGGCCAATATGACTTTTTTGGCAGCTTCAGCTTGTCCATTGGCTTGGGAGTGTTCCACGGATGTGAACTGGTGTTTTATTTGCAGGTCGGACACCAGGTTTTTGAAGGTCTTGTTGGTAAATTGAGTTCCATTGTCGATGGTGATGGAGTGGAGAACCTCAAACCTTGTGACAATATTCTTATACGAGAATTTCTGACTTTTTTTAGTAGTGATGGTTGTCAAGGGCTCTGCCTCAATCCATTTAGTAAAGTAGTCAGTCCCTACTATGAGGTATTTGACTTGGCCTGGTGCTTGCAGGAATGGTTTGAGTAGATCGAGACCCCACTTTGCGAATGGCCACGGTGAAGTAACACTGATAAGCTTTTTAGGGTGCGCCACATGGAAATTGTAATGTTTCTGGCAAGGCGGGCACATTTTGACCAACTCAACTGCCTCTTTCTGTAAGGTCAGCTAGAAAAAGCTAACTCAAATCACTTTTTTAACTAGTGACCGAGCTCATAGGTGATTTTCACATATGCCACTATGTATGTCCTCCAAGAATTCTTTGAGCTAGAGGTCGGGATGCACCTCAAGAGGGGTGCTGAGATCCCTCTTTTGTATAGGATATTGTGGACCAATGTATAGTTTTATACCTCTTTCACGAGCTTTTTGACCTCCTTTTCATCTTTGGGGAGTAGATCAAATTTGAGGTAGTTGACTATGGGGATCATCCATCCTAAATATTGACTGTATACAGTCATTACTCCCACTTCTTTTGATATGGATGCCGTTTGTAGTATCTCTTGAATGAGACTTCTATTGTTGCCCCCTGGCTTGGTGCTGGCTAATTTTGATAGAGCATCAGCTCGGGCATTAGAATCCCGAGTAATATGTTAGACTTCACTTTCTGAATATGGTGTCAGTTGTTTTCGTGTCTCATCCAAGTACTTCTTCATAGTGGGTCCTTAGCTTGGTAGGTACCGTTAATTTGCGAAGTTATTACTTGCAAATAAATGAACACCACCACCTTTTCTGCCTCCACTTCTTTAGCCAGCTTCAAGCCAGCAAGTAGGGCCTCATATTTTGCCTGATTATTAGATGCAGGGAACTCGAACCTTAGGAATAGTTCTATCCGAGTTCCTTGATTACTTTTTAGAATGACACCAGCCCTGCTTTCAGATTTATTTGATAAGCCACCTACGTACAGACTCCATGTAGTGGGATTTATGGGACTTTCAGTGTATTCAGCGATGAAGTCGGTGTGGTATTGTGAGTTGATGGCTGTCGGAGTTTCATATCTTAAATTAAACTCGGACAGTTCCACTGCCCGTTGCAAGATCCTCCCAGCTAAGTTCGTCTTTTGTAAAATATTTTTCATCGGTTGATTAGTACAGACTTTAAAGGTATGGGCCTAGAAGTAAGGTTGGAGCCTCCGAGATGTAAGGACAAGGGCGTAAGCAAACTTCTCTATCTTTTGATAATTCAGCTCCACCCCTGTTAGGCTTTGCTGATGAAGTAGATAGGTTGCTGCCCCTCTTCATCTTCTCGAAATAGGGCCAAGGCAATAGCCCGACTTCCAACTGATAGGTATAGCACAAGTTATTCTCTTTTAATAGGTCAGGTAAGAATGGGTGGTTGCCTCAGAAATGTTTTGAAGTCTTGGAAAGCTTGTTCACACTTGGGGGTCCACTCAAATTGCTTCCTTTTCCTTAAGATTGAGTAGAGGGGAAGTGACTTCAGAGTTGACCCTGCTAAAAATCTAGATAGAGCGGCCAACCTTCCATTTAGTTGTTGGACTTCTTTAACACAAGTCGGGCTCTTCATATTGAGTGTAGCTTGGCATTTATCGGGGTTTACTTCTATTCCCCTTTGAGTCAACATGAATCCTAAGAACTTCTCCACTTTTACTGTAAAGGTGCATTTTGAGGGATTTAACCTCATTTCATGCTTTCTTATGGTGGAGAATACTTCCGAGAGGTCAATCAATAGTGTTCCGTCCTCTTTAGTTTTAACGAGCATGTCATCCACGTATACCTCCATAAGTTTTCTTATGTGAGAGGAAAACACCTTATTCATCAATCTCTAGTAGATAGCCCATGCATTTTTTAATCCAAAGGGCATTACTATGTAGCAATAGTTTTCCTTTGGAGTTATGAATGAGGTCTTTTCCTGATCTAGCTTGTACATCAGGATTTGATTGTATCCCGAGTAGGCGTCCATAAAGGACAAATATCTGTAGCCTGACGCTGAGTCGACCAAAGCATCTATGCTGGGGAGGATAAGGGTCCTTAGGCCAGACTTTGTTGAGGTCGGTATAATCGTCGCACATTCTCCGTTGTTTATTTTGCTTTTTTACTAACACCACATTGGCCAGCCAAAGCGGATATTTGTCCTCCCTTATAAATTCTGCTTCTAGCAAAACCTACACGTGCTCTTCTAGGACTTGTGTTCACTCTGGTCTGAGCTTTCTATGCTTTTGCTGAACAGGTCAAGAACTTGGGTACACAGCAAGCCTATGGCACATCAGGTCGGG
The DNA here is from genome assembly GCF_014773155.1 of Arachis stenosperma. Classification (NCBI taxonomy): domain Eukaryota; kingdom Viridiplantae; phylum Streptophyta; class Magnoliopsida; order Fabales; family Fabaceae; genus Arachis; species Arachis stenosperma. Next base: position 97,945,113 of record NC_080381.1, read on the forward strand.
ATCAATACCGGGCATGTCAGAGGCTTTCTAGGCAAAGAGATCGAAGTATTTCCTCCATAATTCCACGAGCTATTTCTTCAGGCTTTCCTCCAAGTTTGCCCCTATGCTCATTGTCTTGTCAAGGTGGTCTCTGATTTGTATCTCTTCCATTTTTCCTCAGGTTGGGGCCGTAGTTCTTCTTGAACTTGGACTCTACCTAACTCAATTGTATTGACTTCTTTGCCTTCTGAGTTTGCTTTCAAACTAAGGCTCTCATTATAGCATTTTCTTGCTAACTTTTAATCTCCTTTAATGGTGGGCAATCCCTTCAACTGTAGGAAATTTCATGCAAAGATGTAGGATGGAGATGATTGCAGCAAGTCAATTTAAAGTTGTTCAGCCTATTAGGGCATTGTAGGCTGAGCTTGCATCGACTACTATGAAGTCTACACTTAACGTCCTTGACCTGGCACCTTTTCCGAAGGTGGTGTACAACGAGATGTATCCCATAGTTGGATTGGGGTGTCTCCCAGTCCGAAAAGGCTATCTAGGTATGCGCTTAGATCCTTTTCCTCTAACCCAAATTTGTCAAAAGCGGGTTTAAACAGAATATCCACTGAGCTACCTTGATCCACCAAGGTTCGATGGAGGTTAGCATTTGCCAGGATTATAGTTATCACCACTGGGTCATCGTGCCTTGGTAATATTCCTTGAGCATCTTCCTTAGTGAAGGAAATAGTGGGTAAGTCGGATGATTAACTATCCTCCCTGACTTGATATACTTCTTTGAGGTTCTTTTTTCGTGAGGATTTTGATATTACTCCTCCTGCAAATCCTCCATTAATTATGTGTATATGTCGCTTGGGGGCGTGAGGAGGGCGTTCTAGTCGTCCTCCTTCTTCATCTCTTATTCTCTCTCTCGAGTCATCTGACCTGTCTGCCAGATATCTATCGAGTTGGCCTTCTCTGGCCAACTTTTCGATGACATTCTTTAGGTCGTAGCATTCATTGGTGGAATGCCAGTACAACTTGTGGTACTCACAATATTCAGACCGGCTTCCACCTTTCTTGTGCTTAATTGGGCGAGATGGTGGAAGCTTCTTCGAGTGACATATCTCTCTATAAACGTTGATGAGGGAAACCCTTAGAGGGGTGTAATATGATACTTTTGAGGCTTTTCTACATTTTTCTCCTCTTTCTTCTTAGGTTTCTTTTCTTTGTCCCGAACATGATAATAGGGCAAGTTAGATTGCGAATGAGGCTCCCTAAGTCGGGAGTTTTCCTCCATGTTGATCTATTTTTCTGCCCTTTGTTGAATTTCATTCAGAGAAGTCGGATATCTCTTGGATATTGACTGAGAAAATGGCACTTCTCTTAGGCTGTTGACCAGACCCATAGTTATAACTTCGGTCGGTAGGCTCTGAATTTCCAAGCAATCTTTATTGAATCTTTCCATATAGTCACGAAGGGTTTTTTATGACCTCTTGCTTTACCCCTAGTAGGCCCGGGTCATGCTTTTTTTTGTCTTTCTGGATGGAGAATCTGGTAAAAAATTTTCTAGCCAGGTTGTCAAAGCTAGCGACCGACCTGGGGAGCAGGCTATCGAACTATTTCATTGTAGCTTTAGTTAAAGTAGTCAGGAAGGCTTTGCATTGAGTGGCATTAGAGGCGACGACCAGGTACATCATGCTTCTGACGTTGCTGAGATGGTGGCTCGGGTCAGATGTGCCGTCAAAGAGATCAATGTCGGGCGATTTGATGTTCATAGGAATTTTAGCCCTCATGATCTCTTCTGTGAATGGTTGTTGCCCTCCCAATGGACTTCACAGTCCGCCTGGCTATTCCTCCATTATACGTCAACTTCTAATTTTTGTAGCTTGTCTTCTAACTCCTTTTGTCGCCTTACTCCTTTTTGAAACTCCTATTTAGCTTCTCATTGTCATTTAGCTTCTTGTTCGAGATGTTGTAGCCGGTTTCCTTGGCCATGTACGAGATCCAGGATCTCAATCTCATGAGCTTGAACCTCAGCCTCGGGATGGTGGACTTCAGACTAGATTCTCCTTGTTTGAGGGTTTTCTGAAGTCCCTACCCCGTCGGGGCCATGGTGTGGTGGTGGTGGCAGAAGCAAGAGAGCTTGGTCTTCTGGCTGATCTTTCGGTTCAGAATCAGATGTTGTATATCCGTCTCTAAGCTTGTGGTCCGCCATTGGTCAAAGGGTGAATCCCATGTCCCCGGCAACGGTGCCAATATTCTGAGAGTTACCTAAAACATTGATTTGGGCTTGAACGAAAGGTCCAGATCCTTTTGTGTGGCAGCGTCTGGCCTCTTTGGTGCCGAGGTGATGCTTGTTTGAGTTCCTCATGAGGAGGTGGGGGTGGTTGATGACAAGTTATCTTATGCTAGTTTTACAAGCATTCTTCATTAGTTTCATTAGGTTTTATGCACTTTCTTGTACAATAAGTAAGTAATTGGAATGGACTTTCATGATTATCTTGAATCAATCAAACATCATTTATTTTACATAAAATTATAGGTTTTATGCTAGAATTAATTTATTTTATAAATGATGCAAAGATCTAGTGATTTTGGTGGGACTTTGATTAGTTGTTTGGTTGCTTTAGGTGAAGAAATGATGAAAAAAAAGGAAAGAAGAATTTTGGAGCACGCTTTATACCTTAGGCCACGCTTTTAAAAGCGTGAACCATGATAGTAAAGCGTTGCGATAAAACAGGAGCAAGGGCGAGCGCTTGAAATTGCAAATGGAGCGCCCAATAGAGGAACCAAACTCGCGCACCAAGACATGCCCAGGAGGTAGCGTTCAAAGAAGTAAACACTACGTTCACTATCTCTACCTTTCTCGAGCTTGGAACCAAGGAAAGCTGGGCGCGCACCAACCAAACCAAGGCATGAACGTTCAAGCAAGTGAACGCTATGTTCACTTTAGTGAACGATTTCGAGACCCTTGAGCGAGGAAACAAGGCACAGCATCAAAGCAACAAGGGTAGCGTTCAAAGATATGAACGCTACGTTCACTCTTTCCACCTTTATCGTGGATTTAAGTTTCGAGGGAGGAAGCTAACAAGGAACGTTCAAAATGGTGAACGTAGCGCTCGAAGAGGAAGCACACACAAGGAAGGGTAGCGTTCAAAATTGATAGCGCAATATTCTCTCGTAGCAACGTTTTCGTGCTTCCCTTGGGGAGGAAGGCTTAGCATCAAGTGTAGCATTCACAATTTGAATGTAGCGTTCAAAGAGTGAACGCTAGGCAAAAGGGCTTGGCACGAGGAAGGCACACAAGACAAGAGTGAACGGCAAGTTCACTAAACCCAACGGAGCGCTCCACTGGAGCATGCCTCCAACCCAATTTCAATCAAGTGCCATCCAGATCCATTGTTTCTTCAAGTTCAAATCCAAAATCCCACTCCAAATGCTTAGTAACTAAAATAGAAAGTGCATAAATAGAAGTAAATTTGATTTGTAAAAGGGACCTTTTAGCTCATTTTAGTTTTTCACTTTTAGTCTGCTGTACCTCAAGTTTTAATGCAATTACTACTATTTTCTATTCAATTCAGTTTATTCATGTTCTAAGATATTCATTGCACTTAACCATGACGAATGTGATGATCCGTGACACTCATCATCATTCTCACCTATGAACGCGTGACTGACAACCACTTCCGTTCTACCTCAGACAGAATGCATATCTCGTAGATTCCTTAATCAGAATCTTCGTGGTATAAGCTAGAATTGATGGCGGCATTCATGAGAATCCAGAAAGTCTAAACCTTGTCTGTGGTATTCCGAGTAGGATTCAGGGATTGAATGACTGTGATGAGCTTCAAACTTGCGATTGTTGGGCGTGATGACAAACGCAAAAGAATCAAGGGATTCTATTCCGGCATGATCGAGAACCGATAGATGATTAGTCGTGCTGTGACAGAGCATTTGGACCATTTTTACTGAGAGGATGGGATGTAGCCATTGACAACGGTGATGCCCTACACACAGCTTGCCATGGAAGGGAATAAGAAGGATTGGATGAAGGTAGTAGGAAAGTAGAGATTCAGAAGGAGCACAGCATCTTCATATGCCTATCTGAAATTCCCATCAATGATTTACATAAGTATTTCTATCTTTATTTTCTGTTTATTTATTATTATTATTATTTGAAAACTCCATAACCATATATTATTCGCCTAACTGAGAATTTCAAGATGACCATAGCTTGCTTCATACCAACAATCTCCGTGGGATCGACCCTTACTCACGTAAGGTTTATTACTTGGACGACCTAGTGCACTTGCTGGTTAGTTGTGCGAAGTTGTGAAGAAAGTGCTGAGTTATAAATGCGTATACCAAGTTGAATGCCATTATTAGAGATCACAATTTCGTGCACCAAGTTTTTGGCGCCGTTGCCGGGGATTGTTCTAGTTTGGACAATTGACGGTTCATCTTATTGCTCAGATTAGGTAATTTTCTTTTTGTTTTGTTTTCAAAAATTTTTCAAAATTTTTTCCCTATTTTTGAAAAAAAAAATTTCATAAAATCATAAAAAACCAAAAATATTTTGTGATTCTTGTTTGAGTCTTGTGTCATATTTTAAATTTAGTGTCAATTGCATATTCATCTTGTTCTTGCATTTTTCGAAAATTCATGCATTCATAGTGTTCTTCATGATCTTCAAGTTGTTCTTGGTAAGTCTTCTTGTTTGATCTTTAAATTTTCTTGTTTTGTGTTGTATGATGTTTCTCATGTGCATTTTTGAATTCATAGTGTCTAAACATGAAAGATTTCTAAGTTTGGTGTCTTGCATGTTTTCTTTGCATAAAAATTTTTTCAAAAATATGTTCTTGATGTTCATCATGATCTTCAAAGTGTTCTTGGTGTTCATCTTGACATTCATAGTGTTCTTGCATGCATCATGTGTTTTGATCCAAAATTCTCATGTTTTGGGTCATAATTGTGTTTTTCTCTCTCATCATAAAAAAATATCTTTTCCTTTTTTTTCTCTCAAAATTTCGAAAATTTGAGTTGACTTAGTCAATTTTTTTTTTAAATTAGTTATTTCTTGTAAGTCAAGTCAAATTTTCAATTTTAAAAAAGAAAAACCTTATCTTTTCAAAACCTTTTCAAAAAAATCAAATCTTTTTCAATTTTCTTACTATTTTTGGAAAATTTTAATTTAATTTTTCAAAATCTTTTTATTATTTTATTTCAAATTTTCGAAACTTAACTAACAAGTAATGTGATTGACTCAAAAAATTTGAAGTTTGTTACTTTATTGTTAAGAAAGATTTAATCTTTAAATTCTAGAATCATATCTTTTAGTTTCTTGTTAGTCAAGTAATTAATTTTGATTTTAAAAATTAAATCTTTTCCAACCATATCTTTTTAATCATATCTTTTTATCATATCTTTTTCAAAATTTTATCTTTTTCAAAAATTTGATTTCAAAATATCTTCTTATCTTCTTATCTTTTCAAATTTGATTTTCAAATCTTTTTCAACTAACCAATTGACTTTTTGTTTGTTTCTTATCTTTTTCAAAACTACCTAACTACTTTTCCATCTCTAATTTTCGAAAATGTCTCCTTCCTTTTCAAAATTCTTTTAATTAATTAATTGTTTTAAATTTTAATTTTAATTTTATTTCACCTTTATTTCACCTTGTGTTTGGATTATTCATTCTTCTTCACTCTTATTCCCTTTTTTCTTCTACTAACATAAAGGAATCTCTATACTGTGACATAGAGGATTCCTCTTCCTTTTCTGTTCTCTTCTTTCTCATATGAGCAGGAATAAGGAAAAAGGCATTCTTGTTGAAGCTAATCCTGAACATGAAAGGACTCTGAAGAGAAAACTAAGAGAAGCTAAATTACAAGAATCCAGAAACAACCTTACTGAAATTTTCGAACAAGAAAAGGATATGGCAGCCGAACCCAACAACAATAATGCAAGAAGGATGCTTGGTGATTATACTACACCTACTTCCAAGTTTGATGGAAGAAGCATCTCAATTCCTGCCATTGGAGCAAACAATTTTGAGCTGAAACCTCAACTAGTTGCTCTAATGCAACAAAACTGCAAGTTTCATGGACTTCCATCAGAAGATCCCTACCAGTTTTTAACTGAGTTTTTGCATATCTGTGAGACTATTAAGACTAATGGAGTAGATCCTGAAGTCTACAGGCTCATGCTTTTCCTTTTTGCTGTAAGAGACAGAGCTAGAACATGGTTGGACTCACAACCTAAGGATAGCCTGGACTCTTGGGATAAGCTGGTCACGGCCTTCTTGGTTAAATTCTTTCCTCCTCAAAAGCTGAGCAAGCTTAGAGTGGATGTTCAGACCTTCAAGCAAAAAGATGGTGAATCCCTCTATAAAGCTTGGGAAAGATACAAGCAGATGACCAAAAAGTGTCCTTCTGACATGTTTTCAAAGTGGACCATGATAGATATATTCTATTATGGTCTATCTGAGTTCTCTAAGATGTCAATGGATCATTCTGCAGGTGGATCCATTCACCTAAAGAAAACGCCTCCAAAAGCTCAGAAACTTATTGAAATGGTTGCAAATAACCAATTCATGTACACTTCTAAGAGGAATTTTGTGAATAATGGGACACTTCAGAGGAAGGGAGTTCTTGAAATTGATGTTCTGAATGCCATATTGGCTCAGAACAAAATGTTGACTCAGCAAGTCAACATGATTTCTCAAAGTCTGAATGGATGGCAAAATGCATCCAACAATACTAAAGAGGCATCTTCTGAAGAAGAAGCTTACGATCCTGAAAACCCTGCAATGGCAGAGGTAAATTACATGCGTGAACCTTATGGAAACACCTATAATTCTTCATGGAGAAATCATCCAAATTTCTCATGGAAGGATCAACAAAAGCCTCAACAAGGCTTTAATAATGGTGGAAGAAACATGTTTAGCAATGGCAAGTCTTTTCCATCATCTTCTCAACAACAGACAGAGAATTCTGAGCAGAGCACCTCTAACTTAGAAAATATAGTCTCTGATCTGTCTAAGGCCACTTTAAGCTTCATGAGTGACACAAGGTCCTCCATTAGAAATTTGGAGGCACAAGTGGGCCAGCTGAGTAAGAAAGTCACTAAAACTCCTCCTAGTACTCTCCCAAGCAATACAGAAGAAAATGCAAAGAGAGAGTGCAAGGCCATTGATATAGTCAATATGGCCGAATGCAAGGAGGAAGGGGAGGACGTGAATCCCAATGAGGAAGACCTCATGGGACGTCTCTCAACCAAGAAGGAGTTCCCTATTGAGGACCCAAAGGAATCTGAGGCTCATATAGAGACCATAGAGATTCCATTAAACCTTCTTCTGCCATTCATGAGCTCTGAAGACTATTCTTCCTCTGAAAAGGATGAAGATGTAACTGGAGAGCAAGTTGCTCAATATCTAAGAGCTATCATGAAGCTTAATGCCAAGTTGTTTGGTGATGAGACTTGGGAAGGTGAACCTCCCTTGCTCATTGGTGAACTAGATACATGGTTTCAGCAAACTTTACCTCAAAAGAAACAAGATGCTGGTAAATTCTTAATACCCTGTACCATAGGCACCATGACCTTTGAAAAGGCTCTGTGTGACCTAGGGTCAGGCATAAATCTTATGCCACTCTCTGTAATAGAGAAGCTGGGGTTCATTGAGGTACAACCTGTCATATTTTTATTGCAAATGGCAGACAAGTTAGTAAGACAAGCTTATGGATTGGTAGAGGACGTGTTGGTAAAGGTTGAAGGCCTTTACATCCCTGCTGATTTCATAATCTTAGACACTAGGAAGGAGGAGGATGAATGCATCATCCTTGGAAGACCCTTCCCAGCCACAGCAGGAGCTGTGATAGATGTTAACAGAGGAGAATTAGTCCTTCAATTGAATGGGGACTACCTTGTGTTTAAGACCCAAGGGTGTTCTTTTGTAAACATGGAGAGGAAGCATGAAAAGCTTCTCTCAGTATAGAGTCAAACAAAGCCCCCACCATCAAACTCTAAGTTTGGTGTTGGGAGGCCACAACCAAACACTATGTTTGGTGTTAAATCCCCACATCCAAACTCTAAGTTTGGTATTGGAAGTCTACAACATTGACCTGATCACCTGTGTGGCTCCATGAGAGCCTACTGTCAAGCTATTGACATTAAAGAAGCGCTTATTGAGAGGCAACCCAATTATTATTTATCTAATTTTATTTTTCTTTATATTGTTCTTTTATGTTTCATTAGGTTCATGTTCATATGGAGTCACGAAAAAAATATTAAAATTAAAAACAGAATCAAAAATAGCAGAAGAAAAATCACACCCTGGAGGAAGGACTTACTGGCATTTAAATGCCAGTAAGAAGCATCTGGCTGGCGTTCAACGCCAGAACAGAGCATGGATCTGGCGTTGAACGCCAGAAACAAGCAACATCCTGGCATTTAAATGCCAGGAATACACCTTGAGGAGAGCTGGCACTGAACGCCAGAAACATGCTACGGATGGGCGCTGAACGCCCAAAACAAGCATGAAACTGGCGTTCAACACCAGAAACATGCTACAGATGGGCGCTGAACACCCAAAACAAGCATCAATCTGGCGTTCAAATGCCAGAATTGCATGCAAGGCATTTCACACACTAAATTGGTGCAGGGTTGTTAAATCCTTGACACCATAGGATCTGTGGACCCACAGGATCATCTCAGGATATGTGGATCCCACAGGATCATCTCAGGATCTGTGGACCCCACAGGATCCCCACCTACCTCAACTCACCTTCTCTCCTCTTCACACAATCCCATAAACACTCTTCCCCAAAAACCCTTCACCAATCACCTCAATCTCTCTTCCCCATCACCTCTTCACCACTCACATCCTTCCACTCTTTCCCAAAAACCCCACCTACCTTCATAATTCAAAATCACTTTCCCACCTAACCCACCCAATATGGCCGAACCTTAACCCCTCTCCCTCCACTATATAAACCCCTCCATTCTTCTTCATTTACACAACACAACCCTCTCTCCCTCTCCTCCATATTTTCTTCTTCTTCATCTATTATTTCTTCTCTTACTCAAGGGTGAGAAATATTCTAAGTTTGGTGTGGTAAAAGCATAGCTTTTTGTTTTTCCATAACCACCTATGGCACCTAAGGCCGGAGATACCTCTAGAAAAGGAAAAGGGAAGACAAAAGCTTCCACCTCCGAGTCATGAGAGATGGAGAAATTCATCTCTAAAGCCCATCAAGACTACTTCTATGATGTTGTAGCCAAGAAGAAGGTGATCCCTGAGGTCCCTTTCAAGCTCAAGAAAAATGAGTATCCTGAGATCCGACATGAGATCCAAAGAAGATGTTGGGAAGTTCTAACCAACCCCATTCAACAAGTTGAAATCCTAATGGTTCAAGAGTTCTATGCCAATGCATGGATCACTAGGAACCATGATCAAAGTGTGAAGCCGAATCCAAAGAATTATCATACAATGGTTCGGGAGAAATACTTAGATTTTAGTCCGAAAAATGTGAGATTGGCGTTTAACTTGCCCATGATGCAAGGAGATGCACGCCCCTACACAAGAAGAGTCAACTTTGATCAAAGGTTGGACCAAGTCCTTATGGACATATGTGTTGAAGGAGCTCAATGGAAAAGAGACTCCAAAGGTAAGTCGGTTCAATTAAAAAGACTGGACCTCAAGCCTGTGGCTAGAGGATGGTTGGAGTTCATCCAACGCTCCATCATTCCCACTAGCAATCGATCCGAAGTTACTGTGGATCGGGCAATCATGATTCATAGCATCATGAATGGAGAGGAAGTAGAAGTTCATGAAGTCATCTCCCTTGAATTCTATAAAATAGCCGAAAAATCCTCCACCATGGCAATGCTAGCTTTTCATTATCTTATTTGCCATCTATGCTACTCAGCTGGAGTTATCATAGAAGGAGACATCCTCATTGAAGAGGACAAGCCCATCACTAAGAAGAGGATGGAGCAAACAAGAGAGCCCACTCATGGATCCCAAGAGACGCATGAGGAAGCTCATCACCAAGGAATCCCGGAGATGCCTCAAGGGATGCACTTTCCTCCCAACAACTATTGGGAACAATTCAACACTTCTCTAGAAGACTTGAGTTACAATATGGATCAATTAACGGTGGAACATCAAGAACACTCCATCATTCTCCATGAAATTAGAGAAGATCAAATAGCAATGAGGGAGGAGCAACAAAGGCAAGGAAGAGACATAGAAGAGCTCAAAGACATCATTGGTTCTTCAAGAAGAAAGCGCCACCATCACTAAGGTGGACTCATTCCTTGTTCTTATTTCTCTGTTTTTTCGATTTTTATACTATATGTTTGTTTATGTTTTGTGTCTCTACTTCATGATCATTAGTATGTAGTAACTATGTCTTAAAGCTATGAATAATTCCATGAATCCTTCACCATTCTTAAATGAAACATGTTTTTAATACAAAAGAACAAGAAGTACATGAGTTTCGAATTTATCCTTGAATTTAGTTTAATTATATTGATGTGGTGACAATACTTTTTGTTTTCTGAATGAATGCTTGAACAGTGCATATTTTTTATCTTATTGTTTATGAATGTTAAAATTGTTGGCTCTTGAAAGAATGATGAACAAAGTGAAATGCTACTGATAATCTGAAAAATCATGAAATTGATTCTTGAAGCAAGAAAAAGCAGTGAATAGCAAAAGCTTGTGAAAAAAAATGGCGAAAAAAATAATAGAAAGAAAAAGAAAAAGCAAGCAGAAAAAGCCAATATCCCTTAAAACTAAAAGGCAAGGGTAAAAAGGATCCAAGGCTTTGAGCATCAATGGATAGGAGTGCCCAAGGAAATAAAATCCAGGCCTAAGCGGCTAAATCAAGCTGTCCCTAACCATGTGCTTGTGGCATGTAGGTCCAAGTGAAAAGTTTGAGACTGAGTGGTTAAAGTCGTGATCCAAAGAAAAAAGAGTGTGCTTAAGAGCTCTGGACACCTCTAACTGGGGACTTTAGCAAAGCTGAGTGACAATCTGAAAAGGTTCACCCAGTCATGTGTCTGTGGCATTTATGTATCCGGTGGTAATATTGGAAAACAAAGTGCTTATGGCCACGGCCAAGACTCATAAAAGTAGCTGTGTTCAAGAATCAACAAACTTAACTAGGAGAATCAATAACACTATCTGAAATTCTAAGTTCCTAGAGATGCCAATCATTCTAAACTTCAAAGGATAAAGTGAGATGCCAAAACTGTTCAGAAGCAAAAAGTTACAAGTCCCGCTCATCTAATTAGAATTAATATTCATTGATATTATGAGCTTTATAGTATATTCTCTTCTTTTTATCCTAATTGATTTTCAGTTTCTTGGGGACAAGCAACAATTTAAGTTTGGTGATGTGATGAGCGGATAATTTATACGCTTTTTGGCATTATTTTTAGGTAATTTTTAGTAGGATCTAGCTACTTTTAGGGATGTTTTCATTAGTTTTTATGCTAAATTCACATTTCTGGACTTTACTATGAGTTTGTGTATTTTTCTGTGATTTCAGGTAATTTCTGGCTGAAATTGAGGGACCTAAGCAAAACTCTGATAGAAGGCTGGCAAAGGACTGCAAATGCTGTTGGATTCTGACCTCCCTGCACTCGAAATGGATTTTCTGGAGCTACAAAACTCCAAATTGCGCGTTCTTAACGGCATTGGAAAGTAGACATCCAGAGCTTTCCAGCAATGTATAATAGTTCATACTTTATTCGAGATTAGATGACGTAAACTGGCGCTCAACGCCAGTTCCATGTTGCATTATGGAGTCAAACGCCAGAAACACATCACGAACCAGAGTTGAACGCCAAAAACATGTTACAACTTGGCGTTCAACTCCAAAAGAAGCCTCTGCACGTGTAAAGCTCAAGCTCAGCCCAAGGACACACCAAGTGGGCCCCGAAAGTGGATTTCTGCATCAATTACTTACTTTTATAAACCCTAGTAGCTAGTCTAGTCTAAATAGGACATTTTACTATTGTATTAGACATCTTTGGTCTCGGTTTTATTCCATTATTCATCTTAGGAGACTATTGATCACGTTTTGGGGGCTGGCCATTCGGCCATGCCTGGACCTTTATCACTTATGTATTTTCAATGGTGGAGTTTCTACACACCATAGATTAAGGGTGTGGAGCTCTGCTGTACCTCAAGTTTTAATGCAATTACTACTATTTTCTATTCAATTCAGTTTATTCCTGTTCTAAGATATTCGTTGCACTTAACCATGATGAATGTGATGATCCGTGACACTCATCATCATTCTCACCTATGAACGCGTGACCGATAACCACTTCCGTTCTACCTCAGACCGAATACATATCTCTTAGATTCCTTAATCAGAATCTTCGTGGTATAAGCTAGAATTGATGGCGGCATTCATGAGAATCCGGAAAGTCTAAACCCTGTCTGTGGTATTCCAAGTAGGATTTAGGGATTGAATGACTGTGACGAGCTTCAAACTCGCGATTGTTGGGCATGATGACAAATGCAAAAGAATCAAGGGATTCTATTCCGGCATGATCGAGAACCGACAGATGATTAGCCGTGCTGTGATAGAGCATTTGGACCATTTTCACTAAGAGGATGGGATGTAGCCATTGACAACGGTGAGGCCCTACATACAGCTTGCCATGGAAGGGAATAAGAAGGATTGGATGAAGGTAGTAGGAAAGCAGAGATTCAGAAGGAGCACAGCATCTTCATACGCCTATCTGAAATTCCCATCAATGATTTACATAAGTATTTCTATCTTTATTTTCTATTTATTTATTATTTTTATTCGAAAACTCCATAACCATATATTATTTGCCTAACTGAGAATTTCAAGATGACCATAGCTTGCTTCATACCAACAATCTCTGTGGGATCGACCTTTACTCACGTAAGGTTTATTACTTGGACGACTCAGTGCACTTGCTGGTTAGTTGTGCGAAGTTGTGAAGAAAGTGCTGAGTTATAAACGCGCATACCAAGTTGAATGCCATTATTAGAGATCACAATTTTGTGTACCACTCAGCAATTTAAATTTAGATTCAGCACTTTACATTTCTTGCACTTTAAGTTTCTGCAATTTACTTTTCTTGCAATTTAAGTTTCAGCTCTTTTACTTTCTTGCACTTCAAGTTTCTGCAAATATATCTCTTCTGCGCTTTACTTTTCTGTCCAATTTACCTTCTGCACCTTTACTTACTTGCAATTTAGCTTCTGTTAATCAAAATCACTCAAATCACCAAATATTCGCTTAACTAAATTCATCACCTAACTAAAATTGCTCAATCCATCAATCCCTATGGGTCGACCTCACTCTTCTGAGTTATTTACTACTTGATGCGACTCGGTACACTTGCCGGTGAGTTTTTGTGGAATTGTTTTTTCCACATCAGTGGTACCTGCGAGAGACTCCGATGCTTAAGTTAACAAGGTCTTTAAGCAGGTTTTTATTAGAGTAGAACATGAGTTATACCTGGGGGCTCCAGTGTATTTATAGTAGAGTAGATAACCGCCTTTGTTGGAGTAGTTCTATCTTTTTATATAGATAAGAGTTCCCTTTATCTTGGGAGTGTGTTGGAAACTACTTTCTAGATGACGTAGAAGTAGTTAGAGAGACTTAAGGAGGCAGTTACTCGTTATGCCACATAGACCTGGACCTATTTCTCAATGTCCAACCTCTTTGAAGAGGTCTGGCTTATCATAGAGTCTACCTTTATTGGTGGGCCTTTTTGCGTTATTGGAGGTGGTACCAACGTTGGCATACTAACGCCAGTACCAACGTTGGTAAAAAAAGAAGGGAGCATTAATGGGCAACGTTAGCACACCAACTGCTAGTGCTAACATTGTGCCTAGCGTTAGTTGCTAGCACCGGCGCTACCACACAAGAAGGTGCCAACATTAGTGTGCTAACTTGGGGTAACGTTAGCACACTAACATCTTCAATGATTTCAAAAGTTGGGGGCTTAATGAATCACTTAGTGTGTGTACAAACACTGCTTTGTGTGTACGCACAAGTGGAAAAATTCACAAGCCACGCGTGCACGTGGGCGACACGCACGCGTGAGAAGAGCATTAACACATTAACGCTATGTCACTAACGCCAGTATTAACGCTATCATTGGACAATGTGCGTACGCACACTTCCTTGTGCATACGCACAAGAAGAAAAATTGCTAGTGTGCGCACGCACAAAGCAAGAAAAGCGTTAGTGACAATGTTAGCATGTTAACGCTAGTAATAGCGCTTGCTAACGTGGGTATTAACGCCAGAAAGGGTCTGAGAGCATTTTTCAGCATTAGCAACACCAATAACGGCCCCGATAACATAAATCCACCCTTGGAGCATGTATTCACTTTTCAAGCAAGCAGAGCCCATTGATATCACTCAGTTAAAGACACAAGAAGCATCTAGAATATGAATTTTCATTCAATTGTAATTTGCTTTTCCATTTCAGTTTGTAGGCCTATATATAGGCATTAGTTTTCATAGAGAAGGTACACCACGAAAGAGGGGAAAGAAAGTGAAGACTAATTCGAAATTCTGTGAATTGGCGCACTCCAAGGGCTGTGGGTCTTCGGACCCCTCTCCTCTTACACTCTTCTTCCCTTTCTCTTCTTTTCTTTCTTTGTAATAGTTTAGTTTTTAATTTTTAATTTTCAGTTAAGAAGTTTGAATTTTCATTTTAGTTCTAAATCCTTAATCTTCATCTATACTTTCATGCACTTTAAATGAGAGCGATGACCATTTAATTCCCTATGCATTCGGAAAAGGAGCTCTGTTTTAAGTTTTGCTTGAATTGATGTTTATTTCTTCTTCTCAATCCGCTTGTTGTAGCCAAGAGATAACTTCCGTGCTTAAATGATCTATTCACTACCGAAAGGGGGTTTAGATCATTGAATTTCTATGTGAGCCTCGAGAGAGGAATCATAGAAATTAGTTTGGAGCTCTATCTCTCACAACTCTTTTGATCAACATATTCGGGATGAATTGAGATCCTGAGAACTTGTGTGGCCTATGGATAAGAGAATAGAACTTAACCTCTTTTCATGATAATTTGATCAATGAATTGGAAAATTGGTAGCAAGGAGTTGGCAAATTGATTGTGTCAAGAGAAATTGGGTTGCCAAGAGATTAGGAACCAATTAATTACAATCCACCATCACTTACTTCATATGATTAAAGTTGAGATTCATTGATTCATGAAGAATTAATATCTTCAATCCCTTATGTTTTCCATCTTTAGTTTCTGTCATTTACTCTTTTTCACTTTACTTTCTTGCACTGCCTACTTCATTGCAATTTACTTTCTTGCTCTTTTACTTTCTTGCACTTACTCTCTTGGAGTTTCTTCCTTGCAATTTATTTTTTGGGCTCTTTTACTTTCCAGCACTTTAGTTTCAGCACTTTAATCTCCCTGAACTTTACATTACTTGTCATTTACCTTTCTTGCACTATATTGCTTTCATTTACTCTTCTGTCATTTACATTTTCTGCTACTCTCTACTCGAACATGATCGTCTGACTAGAATAATCAACTCACTATTGATTGCTTAATCCTTTGATCCTTGTGGGATCAACCTCACTCTTGTGAGTTTTACTACTTGATGCGACCCGGTATACTTATCGGTAGTTAAAATGGAAAATTAATTTTTTCGTCATCAAGTTTTTGGCGCCATTGTCCGGGATTAATTGTGATTGACAATCTACCAGTGGTTGATTACCTAGATTAGACATTTTTTCTATTTTTTCTTGTTCATTTAATTGCTTTTGTTCTTTATTTTCTTTGCTCCTTAACTATTTGTGTTAATGCCTAACCAAGAAGCCTCTGTTCTTGACATCTATAGCTCTTGGTGATTGTGTTATTAATACAACAGTTTGTTTTACTAGGCCTTTTTCAAATAAATTGGCATATGATTACATTCTACATTTAGTGTTGCCTTGCAACAATCAGTTTTCAATCTTTCTGGGTACTTGCATCAATTCCAAGAGAAAGTGTCACACTAAGTTTGGTGTGCCACTTATTTTCTATGCAATGTATCCAGCAACTCCATTTGTTTGTACAATCATAATGCTTTTGCTTCTTAGGCCCGCATTGTTATTTTTAAACCAAGCTTGCTTAAATTTATGCATTATTTATATTTTGTTTCTTTTTGAGATTCATGATTGAATTACAACCCCAGCACCATTATTCCTACTTGTTGCTTTCCGGCGAAGCACTCATTCTTAGATGGTGATGGGAGGGAGAAAATCTGCAAGAAAGGACAACAAGAGTGGAGATGAACTACAAAGGTTGTAAATCTCCTTTTCTTCTCATTTGCTCCAAGTATATTTAATTGCAATTATGAATGTCTCTTGTTTTGAAGTTTAGTCTTTACCCCTGTTCTGTTTAGTTTCTTCCAGCTTAATAATAAGCATGATTTACTACTTCTCATTGCACCTTGCATTTGCATTTGCTTGCACCCATTACACTTTAAAATGCAACAAAAAAAATCATTCTTTTGAAAGGAAAGTGTTGAAGAATTTTATCAATTTTGAGGCAAGCTAAAGATTAAGAGAAGTGGAGGTTCTAATTGTGTGATTGAGCATTGAGGTTTCATGTTTGTGAAAACTTGCATGGGTGCTCACAGACAAGAATTGATGTTTAGAGAAGTGTTATAGAAATTCTCAAAAATTTATTGATCCAAGAAGCAGTAAACAAAAAAAAATACAAAAGAAAAAGAAGAAAACAAAGAATAAGCCCAAGGCTTTGAGCATCAATTACTAAGAAGAAAAAGAAAGATACAAGAACTCAAAGAGTTATTGTCCTAGTTAAATGCTTGTGGTGGATTTGTGTCAAAGAGAGAGGCCTGAATGAGTAAATCCAACGGGGTGCTTCAACACCTAATATCTTAACCCAACTGGGGTTGGGAGTATTGATTGAAAGCTGATCATAAAGGGCCGCTTTGAGACATGAAACCTAGAGTCGAGGCCAAGATGAATAAGTGATGCTTCAAGATGATAATCTATAAAGAGAATTCCATAATACCGTCTGAATAACACTCCTAAGATCTAAGACTTCCAAGATGTAAGGACTAGTGAGCATTGGAATCCTTGCATAAGCATACAATTGGAGTTCACCCCACTATCACTTAATCATTCACTCGCTAAGGCATCATAAGCAATTCTTCAACACATTCCCATAAAGAGAATTCTTTGTATATAGTTCTTTTCTTGCCTGGGGACAAGCAAGGTTTAAGTTTGGTGTTGTGATGCGGGTGCATCATTGCCTGTTTTTAGTTATTGTTTTAGTAGATTTTAGTTTAGTTTTCATACAAATTTTGTTAATAAATAAGTAATAGCATGAAGTATATCTGCATTAAGAAAAATTTCAAGCATAGGTTAGCTAAAATACATGGTAAATATAATGAAATAGATCACATGTTGTGAAGTTATGTGATGAGCGGATAATTTGTACCCTTTTTGGCATTGTTTTTAGTATGTTTTTAGTAGTTTTAGTTAGTTTTTAGTATACTTTTTATTAGTTTTTAGTTAAAATTCACTTTTCTGGACTTTACTATGAGTTTGTGTGTTTTTCTGTGATTTCAGGTATTTTCTGGCTGAAATTGAGGGACCTGAGCAAAAATCTGATTCAGAGACTGAAAAGGACTGCAGATGCTGTTGGATTCTGACCTCCCTGCACTCGAAGTGGATTTTCTGGAGCTACAGAAGCCCAATTGGCGCGCTCTCAACGGCGTTGGAAAGTAGACATCCTGGGCTTTCCAGCAATATATGATAGTCCATACTTTGCTCATGATTTGATGGCCCAAACCGGCGTTCAAAGTCACCCTCAGAAATCCCAGCGTTAAACGCCGGAACTGGCACCAAAATGGGAGTTAAACGCCCAAACTGGCATAAAAGCTGGCGTTTAACTCCAGAAAGAGTCTCTACACGAAAATTCTTCATTGCTCAGCCCAAGCACACACCAAGTGGGCCCGGAAGTGGATTTTTATGTCATTTACTCATCTCTGTACACCCTAGGCTACTAGTTCTCTATATATAGGACCTTTTACTATTGTATTTTCATCTTTGGACATCTAGTTCTTAGATCATTGGGAGGCTGGCCTCACGGCCATGCCTAGACCTTGTTCTTATGTATTTTCAACGGTGGAGTTTCTACACACCATAGATTAAGGTGTGGAGCTCTGCTGTACCTCGAGTATTAATGCAATTACTATTGTTCTTCTATTCAATTCCGCTTGTTCTTTGTCCAAGATATCACTTGTTCTTCAACTTGATGAATGTGATGATCCGTGACACTCATCATCATTCTCACTTATGAACAAAGTGACTGACAACCACTCTGTTCTACAAGCAACCAAGGCTCTAGTGAATATCTCTTGGATTCCTGATACACGATGCATGGTTGATCGCCTGACAACCGAGCGCTCGCCTGACAAACGAGCCAGCCATTCCGTGAGATCAGAGTCTTCGTGGTATAGGCGAGAACTGATGGTGGCATTCAAGAGAATCCGGATGGTCTAACCTTGTCTGTGGTATTCTGAGTAGGATTCAATGATTGAATAACTGTGACGTGCTTCAAACTCCTAGCAGGCGGGGCGTTAGTGACAGACGCAAAAGAATCACTGGATTCTATTCCGGCCTGACCGAGAACCGACAGCTGATTAGCCATATGCTGTGACAGAGCATAGGAACATTTTCACTGAGAGGATGGGAGGTAGCCACTGACAACGGTGAAACCCTACATAAGCTTGCCATGGAAAGGAGTAAGAAGGATTGGATGAAGACAGTAAGAAAGCAGAGAGACGGAAGGGAAGGCATCTTCATACGCTTATCTGAAGTTCCTACCAATGAATTACATAAGTACCTCTATCTTTATCTTTATGCTTTATTCGTATACCACTATACCCATTTGAGTCTGCCTGACTGAGATTTACAAGGTGACCATAGCTTGCTTCATACCAACAATCTCCGTGGGATCGACCCTTACTCGCGTAAGGTATTACTTGGACGACCCAGTGCACTTGCTGGTTAGTTGTGCAAAGTTGTGTAGTGATCACAATTTCGCGCACCAAGTTTTTGGCGCCGTTGCCGGGGATTGTTCGAGTATGGACAACTGACGGTTCATCTTGTTGCTTAGATTAGATATTTTTCTTCAGAGTTTTTAAGAATGAATTCTAGTGTTTCAAGGTGATGTTCTTATCATCACCAAAGCTGATTGATTATCATCAATTTAGCTCTTGAATGCAATGTCCTGCTGAAGCTTGGCTAGCTATGTCTAATTCCTTTAGACTAAAGCTTTAGACTAACATTGCATGATTCCTGGAATTCTCATTAAGAATTTTGATACCTTTGTTTTTCTTTTCCATATAATTTTCGAAAAAAAAAACCAAAAAAATTACAAAATCATAAAATCCAAAAATTTCTTGTTTGAGTCTAGTGTCTCATTTTAAGTTTGGTGTCAATTGCATGCATTCATTCATGTGTCTTAGGGATCTTCAAGATGTTATTGATGATTTCTTACTCTAATCTTTAAATTCTCTTGACTTGAGTGTTTTGTGTGTCTCATATGCATTCTCATTAGTGTCAGTAGTATACAAACTGCTAAGTTTTGTGTCTTGCATGCATTGTTATTTGATTTTAGTTGCATTTTGATTATTAAAAATCCAAAAATATTTTTAATTTGTGTCTTCTCAAGTCAATAATACAGAGAATTGAAGATTCAGAACATACAGCAGAGGAATTGCACAAAAAAAGCTGGGCGTTCAAAACGCCCAGTGAAGAAGGACAGACTGGCGTTTAAACGCCAGCCAGGGTACCTGGTTGGGCGTTTAACGCCCAAAAGGGTAGAGTTTTGGGCGTTAAACGCCAGAATGTGCACCATTCTGGGCGTTTAACGCCAGGATGGCACAAGGGGGAGGATTTTGTTTTCAAATCAATTTTTTTTTCAAGTTTTCAAAGTTTTTCAAAATCAAATCTTTTTCAAATCATATCTTTTCAATCAAATGTTTTCAAAATCAATTTCTTTCCTTTTTCAAAGATACTTGCTATCAATTAATGATTTGATTCAACATTTCAAGTATGTTGCCTTTTCTGTTGAGAAAGGTTTAATGTTTGAATCATATCTTTTCTTGATAGCCAAGTTATTAATTTTTAAAATCAAATCTTTTTAAAATTGTTTTCAAATCATATCTTCTCAATCACATATTTTTTAAAACCAATCATATCTTCTTAACCTCATCTTTTTCAAAATAGTTTTCAATCAAATCTTTTTGATTTCTAATTTCAAAATCTTTTTCAAAAATCACTTGATTTCTTTCCCACTCTTATTTTCGAAAATTAAATAGTGTTTTTCAAAATGTTTTCAAAATCTTTTACTTAATTTTCGAAAATTACTTCCCTTCTTCTCACATCCTTCTATTTATGGACTAACACTATTCCTTAATGCAAAATTCGAACTCCATCTTCTTTGATAAGTTCGAATTTTCTACTTCTGTCTTCTACTTTTCTTTTCCTTTGACACCTCAAGGAATCTCTATACTGTGACATAGAGGATTCCACATTTTCTGGTTCTCTTCTCTTTCATATGAGCAGGAACAAAGACGAAGGCATTCTTGTTGAAGCTGACCCTGAACCTGAAAGGACCTTGAAGCGAAAGCTAAGAGAAGCTAAGGCACAACTCTCTATAGAGGACCTAACAGAAATCTTCAAAGAAGAAGAACCCATGGCAGCCGAAAATAACAACAATGCCAACAATGCAAGGAAGGTGCTGGGTGACTTTACTGCACCTACTCCTGACTTCTATGGGAGAAGCATCTCTATCCCTGCCATTGGAGCAAACAACTTTGAGCTTAAGCCTCAATTAGTTTCTCTAATGCAACAGAATTGCAAGTTTCATGGACTTTCATTGGAAGATCCTCATCAGTTCTTAGCTGAATTCTTGCAAATCTGTGACACTGTCAAGACTAATGGGGTTGACCCTGAGGTCTACAGACTTATGCTATTCCCTTTTGCTGTAAGAGACAGATCTAGGACATGGTTGGACTCACAACCTAAAGAAAGCCTGGACTCATGGGAAAAGCTAGTCAATGCCTTCTTGGCAAAGTTCTTTCCACAAAAATTGAGTAAGCTTAGAGTGGAAGTCCAAACCTTCAGACAGAAGGATGGAGAATCCCTCTATGAAGCTTGGGAAAGATATAAACAATTGATCAGAAAATGTCCTTCTGACATGCTTTCTGAATGGAGCATCATAGGTATTTTCTATGATGGTCTCTCTGAACTATCCAAGATGTCTTTGGATAGCTCTGCTGGAGGATCTCTTCATTTGAAGAAGACGCCTACAGAAGCTCACGAGCTAATTGAAATGGTTGCAAATAACCAATTCATGTACACTTCTGAAAGGAATCCTGTGAACAATGGGACTAATCAGAAGAAAGGAGTTCTTGAGATTGATGCTCTGAATGCCATTCTGGCTCAGAACAAGATATTGACTCAACAAGTCAATTTAATCTCTCAAAGTCTGTCTGGAATGCAAAATGCACCAAGCAGTACTAAGGATGCTTCATCTGAAGAAGAAGCCTATGATCCTGAGAACCCTTCAATGGAAGAGGTGAATTACCTAGGAGAACCCTATGGAAACACCTATAATTCTTCATGGAGAAATCACCCAAATTTCTCATGGAAGAATCAAGAGAGACCTCAACAAGGTTTCAACAACAATAATGGTGGAAGAAATAGGTTTAGCAATGGCAAGCCTTTTCCATCATCTTCTCAGCAACAGACGGAGAATCCTAAGCAGAACACCTCTGACTTAGCAACCATGGTCTCTGATCTAATCAAAACCACTCAAAGTTTCATGACTGAAACAAGGTCCTCCATTAGGAATTTGGAGGCACAAGTGGGACAGCTGAGCAAGAAAGTTACTGAACTCCCTCCTAGTACTCTCCCAAGCAACACAGAAGAAAATCCAAAAGGAGAGTGCAAGGCCATCAACATGGCCGAATTTGGAGAGGAAGGAGAGGTAGTGAACGCCACTGAGGGAGACCTCAATGGGCGTGCACTGACCTCCATTGAGCTCCCCAATGAGGAACCATGGGAATCTGAGGCTCAAAATGAGACCATAGAGATTCCATTGGACTTACTTCTGCCATTCATGAGCTCTGATGAGTATTCTTCCTCTGAAGAGGATGAGTATGTCACTAAAGAGCAAGTTGCTAAATACCTTGGAGCAATCATGAAGCTAAATGACAAGTTATTTGGAAATGAGACTTGGGAGAATGAACCTCCCTTGCTCACCAAAGAACTGGATGACTTGTCTAGGCAGAAATTACCTCAAAAGAGACAAGATCCTGGGAAGTTTTCAATACCTTGTACCATAGGCACCATGACCTTCAAGAAGGCTCTGTGTGACTTAGGGTCAAGTGTAAACCTCATGCCTCTCTCTGTAATGGAGAAGCTAGGGATCTTTGAGGTGCAAGCTGCAAGAATCTCATTAGAGATGGCAGACAACTCAAGAAAACAAGCTCATGGACTTGTAGAGGATGTTTTGGTGAAGATTGAAGACCATTACATCCCTGCTGATTTCATAGTCCTAGAGACTGGGAAGTGCATGGATGAAACCATCATCCTTGGCAGACCCTTCCTAGCCACAGCAAAGGCTGTGATTGATGTTGATAGAGGAGAGTTGATCATTCAAGTGAATGAAGAATCCTTTGTGTTTAAGGCTCAAGGATATCCCTCTGTCACCATAGAGAGGAAGCATGAAGAGCTTCTCTCAAATCAGAGTCAAACAGAGCCCCCACAGTCAAACTCTAAGTTTGGTGTTGGGAGGCCACAACCAAACTCTAAGTTTGGTGTTGAACCCCCACATTCAAACTCTAAGTTTGGTGTTGGGAGGTTCCAACATAGCTCTGAGCATTTCTGAGGCTCCATGAGAGTCCTCTGTCAAGCTAATGACATTAAAGAAGCGCTTGTTGGGAGGCAACCCAATGTTATATTTTATATATTTTCCTTTGTTATTTTATTTTATTTTGTAGATTGATGATCATGAGAAGTCACAAAATCAATTGAAAAAGCAAAAACAGAATGAAAAACAGGAAGAAAAACAGCACACCCTGGAGGAAGAACTCACTGGCATTTAAACGCCAGTGAGGCTAGCAGTTGGGCGTTTAACGCCCAGTCTGGCACCATTCTGGGCGTTTAACGCCAGAAAGGGGCACCAGACTGGCGTTAAACGCCAGGAAAGGGCAAGAACCTGGCGTTAAACGCCAGAAATGGGCACCAGCCCGGCGTTTAACACCAGAATTGGCTCAAAACGTGTTTTTGAATGCCATTTGGTGCAGGGATGACTTTTCCTTGACACCTAAGGATCTATGGACCCCACAGGATCCCCACCAACACCACCACCCTCTCTCTTCTTCACCCATTCACCAATCACCTCAACACCTCTCTCCCAAAAACCCCCACCTATCAAATCCTACTATCATCTTCACTCCTTCATTTTCACACACCCTAAACACTACTTCTTCCCTTTTGGCCGAACCACAAAGCCATCTCCCTCTCCTCCATTTCTTCTTCTTCTACTCTCTTCTTTCTTCTTTTGCTCGAGGACGAGCAAACCTTTTAAGTTTGGTGTGGTAAAAGCATTGCTTTTCGTTTTTCCATAACCATTTATGGCATCCAAGGCCGGAGAAACCTCTAGAAAGAGGAAAGGGAAGGCAAAAGCTTTCACCTCCGAGTCATGGGAGATGGAGAGATTCATCTCAAGGGTGCATCAAGACCACTCCAATGAAGTTGTGGCCATGAAGAAGGGTCAACTTTGATCAAAGGTTGGACCAAGTCCTCATAGACATCTGTGAAGAGGGCACCCAATGGAAGAGAGATTCAAGAGGGAAGCCGGTTCAACTGAGAAGGCATGACCTCAAGCCCATCACTAAGAAAAGGATGGAGCAAGCATGAGAAAATTCCTCATCATGAAATCCCTGAGATGCCTCAAGGGATGCACCTTCCTCCACAAAACTACTGGGAGCAAATCAACACCTCCCTAGGAGAATTGAGTTCCAACATGGGACAACTAAGGGTGGAGCACCAAGAACATTCCATCCTCCTCCATGAAATTAGAGAAGATCAAAAAAATCATGAGAGAGGAGCAACAAAGGCAAGGAAGAGACATTGAGGAGCTCAAGCACGCCATAAGACCTTCAAGAGGAAGGACAAGCCGCCATCACTAAGGTGGACCCGTTCTTTAATCTCCTTGTTCTTTATTTTTCTGTTTTTCGAAAATTTATGCTTATATTTGTCCATGTTTGTGTCTTATGATCATTAGTGTCTTAGTGTCTATGCCTTAAAGTTATGAATGTCCTATGAATCCATCACCTTTCTTAAATGAAAACTGTTTTTATCACAAAAGAACAAGAAGTACAGGATTTCGAATTCATCTTTAAAACTAGCTTAATTAGTTTGATGTGGTGGCAATACTTTTTGTTTTCTGAATGTATGCTTGAATAGTGCATATGTCTTTTGAATTTGTTGTTCATGAATGTTAAAATTGTTGGCTCTTGAAAGAATGATGAAAAAGGAGACATGTTACTGAGGATCTGAAAAATCATAAAAATGATTCTTGAAGCAAGAAAAAGCAGTGAATACAAAAAAAAAAAAAGAAAAAGGAGAAAAACAAAAAAAAAAAGGGGAGAAAGAAAAAGAAAAGAAAAAGAAAGAAATAAAGTTGTGATCCAAGGCAAAAAGAGTGTGCTTAAGAACCCTGGACACCTCTAATTGGGGACTTTAGCAAAGCTGAGTCACAATCTGAAAAGGTTCACCCAATTATGTGTCTGTGGCATGTATGTATCCGGTGGTAATACTGGAAGACAGAGTGCTTTGGGCCACAGCCAAGACTCAATAAGTAGCTGTGTTCAAGAATCATCATACTTAACTAGGAGAATCAATAACACTATCTGGATTCTGAGTTCCTAGAGAAGCCAATCATTCTGAATTTCAAAGGATAAAGTGAGATGCCAAAACTGTTCGGAGGCAAAAAGCTACTAGTCCCGCTCATCTAATTTGGAGCTAAGTTTCATTGATAATTTGGAGTCTATAGTATATTCTCTTCTTTTTATCTTATTTGATTTTCAGTTGCTTGAGGACAAGCAACAATTTAAGTTTGGTGTTGTGATGAGCGGATAATTTGTACCCTTTTTGGCATTGTTTTTAGTATGTTTTTAGTAGTTTTAGTTAGTTTTTAGTATACTTTTTATTAGTTTTTAGTTAAAATTCACTTTTCTGGACTTTACTATGAGTTTGTGTGTTTTTCTGTGATTTCAGGTATTTTCTGGCTGAAATTGAGGGACCTGAGCAAAAATCTGATTCAGAGACTGAAAAGGACTGCAGATGCTGTTGGATTCTGACCTCCCTGCACTCGAAGTGGATTTTCTGGAGCTACAGAAGCTCAATTGGCGCGCTCTCAACGGAGTTGGAAAGTAGACATCCTGGGCTTTCCAGCAATATATGATAGTCCATACTTTGCCCAAGCTTTGATGGCCCAAACCGGCGTTCAAAGTCACCATCAGAAATCCCAGCGTTAAACGCCGGAACTGGCACCAAAATGAGAGTTAAACGCCCAAACTGGCATAAAAGCTGGCGTTTAACTCCAGAAAGAGTCTCTACACGAAAATTCTTCATTGCTCAGCCCAAGCACACACCAAGTGGGCCCGGAAGTGGATTTTTATGTCATTTACTCATCTCTGTACACCCTAGGCTACTAGTTCTCTATATATAGGACCTTTTACTATTGTATTTTCATCTTTGGACATCTAGTTCTTAGATCATTGGGAGGCTGGCCTCACGGCCATGCCTAGACCTTGTTCTTATGTATTTTCAACGGTGGAGTTTCTACACACCATAGATTAAGGTGTGGAGCTCTGCTGTACCTCGAGTATTAATGCAATTACTATTGTTCTTCTATTCAATTCCGCTTGTTCTTTGTCCAAGATATCACTTGTTCTTCAACTTGATGAATGTGATGATCCGTGACACTCATCATCATTCTCACTTATGAACAAAGTGACTGACAACCACTCTGTTCTACAAGCAACCAAGGCTCTAGTGAATATCTCTTGGATTCCTAATACACGATGCATGGTTGATCGCCTGACAACCGAGCGCTCGCCTGACAAACGAGCCAGCCATTCCGTGAGATCAGAGTCTTCGTGGTATAGGCGAGAACTGATGGCGGCATTCAAGAGAATCCGGAAGGTCTAGCCTTGTCTGTGGTATTCTGAGTAGGATTCAATGATTGAATGACTGTGACGTGCTTCAAACTCCTAGCAGGCGGGGCGTTAGTGACAGACGCAAAAGAATCACTGGATTCTATTCCGGCCTGACCGAGAACCGACAGCTGATTAGCCATATGCTGTGACAGAGCATAGGAACATTTTCACTGAGAGGATGGGAGGTAGCCACTGACAACGGTGAAACCCTACATAAGCTTGCCATGGAAAGGAGTAAGAAGGATTGGATGAAGACAGTAGGAAAGCAGAGAGACGGAAGGGAAGGCATCTTCATACGCTTATCTGAAGTTCCTACCAATGAATTACATAAGTACCTCTATCTTTATCTTTATGCTTTATTCGTATACCACTATACCCATTTGAGTCTGCCTGACTGAGATTTACAAGGTGACCATAGCTTGCTTCATACCAACAATCTCCGTGGGATCGACCCTTACTCGCGTAAGGTATTACTTGGACGACCCAGTGCACTTGCTGGTTAGTTGTGCAAAGTTGTGTAGTGATCACAATTTCGCGCACCATTATGACTTTGAGTATTATTAGCATACTTAGAATATTAAGATCATCTTGTATATTAGTTTGATGCACTTATTTGTATAATGATAGGCTAAGCAGAAGAAGAGAAAAGCAAGGAGGTGGTACCAACATTGGCAACGTCAGAACCAACGTTGGTCAAAAAAGAAGGGAGCATTAATAGGCAACGTTAGCACACCAACTGCCAGTGCTAACGTTGTGCCCAACGTTAGTTGCTAGCACCAACGCTACCACACAAGAAGGTGCCAACGTTAGTGTGCAAACATGGGGTAACGTTAGCACACTAACGTCTTCGATCATTTCAAAAGTTGGGGGCTGAATGAATCACTTAGTGTGCGTGCGCACACTGCTCTGTGCGTGAGCACACTGCTCTGTGCGTACGCACAAGTGGCAAAATTCAAAAGCTATGCGTGCGCGTGGGCGACGCACATGCGTGAAAAGAGCATTAACACACTAACCCTATGTCAGTAACGCCAGTATTAATGCTAGCATTGGACGAATTGGCCAGTGTGTGTATACATACTTCCCTGTGCATGCGCATAAGAAGAAAAATTGCGCACAATGCTTTGTACGCACGCACAACAAGAAAAGTGTTAGTAACAACGTTAACATGTTAACGCCAGTAATAATCCTTGCTAACGTGGGTATTAATGCCAGAAAGGGCCTGGGAGCATTTTTCAGGGTTAGCAACACCAATAACGGCCCCGATAACCTAAATCCACCCTTGGAGCAAGCAGAGCCCATTGATATCGCTCAATCAAACGTAGAAGAAGCATCTAGAATAAGAATTTTCATTCAATTATAATTTTCGTTTTCATTTAAGTTTGTAAGCCTATATATAGGCATTAGTTTTCATAGAGAAAGTACACTACGAAGGAGGGGGAAGAAAGTGAAGACCAATTCGAAATTCTATTTATTGGCACACTCCCAGGGGAGTGGGTCTTCGGACCCCTCCCCTCTTACACTCTTCTTTCGTTTCTCTTCTTTTCTTTCTTTGTAATAGTTTAGTTTTTAATTTTTAATTTTCATTTAAGATGCTTGAATTTTCATTTTAGTTCTGAATCCTTAATCTTCATCTTTACTTTCATGCACTTTAATTGAGAGCGATAACCATTTAATTCCCTATGCATTTGGGAAAGGAGCTCAGTTTTAAGTTTTGCTTGAATTGGTGTTTATTTCTTCTTCTCAATCCGCTTGTTGTAGGCAAGAGATAACTTCCGTGCTTAATCGATATATTCTCTACCGAGAGGGGGTTTAGATCACTGAATTTCTATGTGAGCCTCGAGAGAGGAATCATAAAAATTAGTTCGGAGCTCTATCTCTCACAACTCTCTTGATCAACATATTCGGGATGAATTGAGATCCTGAGAACTTGTGTTACTTAACCTCTTTTCTTGACAATTTGATCAATGAATTGGAAAATTGATAGCAAGGAGTTGGTAAATTGATTGTGTCAAGAGAAATTGGGTTGTCAAGAGATTGGGACCCAATTAATTACAATCCGCCATCGCTTACTTCATATGATTGAGGTTGAGATTAATTGATTCATGAAGAATTAACATCTCCAATCCCGTATGTTTTCCATCTTTAGTTTCCGTCATTTACTCTTTTGCACTTTAATTTCTTGCACTGCCTACTATATTGCAATTTACTTTCTTACTCTTTTACTTTCTTGAACTTTACTTTATTCCACTTACTCTCTTGTAGTTTCTTCCTTGCAAATTACTTTTCGGGCTCTTTCAGTTTCCAGCACTCTAGTTTCAGCACTTTAATCTCCCTGCACTTTACATTACTTGTCATTTACCTTTCTTGTACTCTATTGCTTTGATTTACTTTTCTGTCATTTACATTTCCTGCTACTCACTACTCCAACATGATTGTCTGACTAGAATAATCAACTCACTATTTATTGCTTAATTCTTTAATCCATGTGGGATCGACCTCACTCTTATGAGTTTTACTACTTGATGCGACCTGGTATACTTGCCGGTAGTTATGCGGATCAAAATTTTCGGTCATCATATATTTAATATTATTATTTTACCATCGACTTCTTCCTCTTATTTTTTTCTACTTCTTACTATGCTTAGCAAATAGCATGCCATCGTTAGCCCAACCTTTCGACCAATTGTGTCCCTTTCAGATTCAATCACAAAACAGAATTACAACACCTTTTCCTCCGATTTCCTTAGTGTCCAACCATTAAATCTTCACCCATTAGATATTCTCTTTTCTTCGCTTTCTCTATGACTTTAAATAAAAAAGTAGAAAAACATTTTTTTGAAATTAAACATTCCCTAGATTAATTCTTTTCAATTATAAAGATTTTATATACAGAAGCGAAGAGGAAGAGAAAAGGGAGTAGAAGAATAAGAAATGGGTATATTTGAAATCAAATTATGTTAGGGTTAATTTAGATATTTGATGAGTCCATATCTGACGGTAAATTTTGGCTTAAATTTGATGGATTTTATCATATAAACTCACACTTAATCACCAAAATAGCATACTTTTGTGTTTTATCCCTAGTTTGAACCTAAATGTGAAAACATGCATTTTGTGCTTAAATTGAGCCTTTTAATCCCACTTTTATTCCATTCGATGCCGTGATATGTTCTGTGAAGTGATCTGAGGTCAATGACGCAAGAATGGGTTGGTAAAAAGTGGAAGAAAGCATGCAAAATAGGAGAATTGTAACATCCTACCATACAGAGTCTTATGCTTAAGTCATAATTCAGAGATGGCAAGGTATTACGACCTCTAAAATAAAAATTTAGTGTACGTAGTAGTGGAAACAATACTTTTAACTAGGAGCCTTTGAAGAAAAGGGGTAAAACAAAATCGTAACTCGAAAGCGCAACACTCCGGTCGATAACGTAACGGATAAGGAAAAAGCTAAAGCGAGATTATATATATACAAAGGAGTGCCAAAAATAGGAATATCGAAACTCAAAATCCGGTTGCACAGATAACCGATTCGAGCATAGAATATATACAAGTAATAAAATAAGAAACCCCAAGAAAATCCAAAGGGACACAAATACAGAAAAACTATTCTCCAAAATCTCCTTTAAGAGGAGTCATCACAGTTTGTATTATTTAATGGAGATAAAAGTGTCTAAGCAAAACATATAAACCAAAATAGAGTTCGGAGAATCAAGGATCTTTGCTAATCCAGAAGTCTCCAGCATGCTTCAGCGAGAAGCCTCATGTCCTGCATCTGAAAACCACAAAATTTGCAGGGGTGAGAATCGGAGGTTCTCAGTATGATAACAGTACCCACATATCTAACATGTAATGTCTTGGGAAAGACAAAGATAATCCTAGAACTTCCACAAGATAAATTCAAAGCTTATAAACATACTAAACCATAAATGGAAACTGACTAAAGATCTTCAGTCTAGCTAATATTTCCCTTTCCAAATCCTTCATACCTCCCAACCACCAGCAGGAGTATAATATGGCAAACACATTTATACCAGACAAGAGATATACAAATAGGAAACAGATACGGCATGTAGATGATGAGCGGATAATTTATACGCTTTTTGGCATTGTTTTTAGATAGTTTTTAGTAGGATCTAGCTACTTTTTAGTATATTATTATTAGTTTTTAAGAAAAATTCACATTTCTGGACTTTACTATGAGTTTGTGTGTTTTTATGTGATTTCAAGTATTTTCTGGGTGAAATTGAGGGACCTGAGCAAAAATCTGATTCAGATGCTGAAAAAGGACTGCTGATGCTGTTGGATTCTGACCTCTCTGCACTCGAAATGTAATTTTTGGAGCTACATAAACCCCAATGGCGCGATCTCAATTGGGTTGGAAAGTAGACATCCAGAGCTTTCCAGCAATATATAATAGTCCATACTTTGCCCGAGTTTTGATGATGAAAATTGGTGTTCAAACGCCAACTTCCTACCATATTCTGGCGTTAAACGCTAGAAACAAGTTACAAGCTAGAGTTAAATGCCAAAAATAGGCTGCAAATTGGTGTTTAACTCCAAGAGAAGTCTCTACACGTGAAAGCTTCAATGCTCAGCCCAAGCACACACCAAGTGGGACCTGGAAGTGGATTTCTGCGTCATTTACTTATTTCTGTAACCCTAGTAACTAGTTTAGTATAAATAGAACTTTTTACTATTGTACTCACATCTTTGATCATCCTTGATCTTGGGATCAGGTCTTTGAACCCTTTTTCGATTGTTTCATCACTTATGTATTTTCAACGGTAGAGTTTCTACACACCATAGATTAAGGTGTGGAGCTCTGCTGTTCCTCGAGTATTAATGCAGTTACTACTGTTTTCTATTCAATTCATGCTTATTCTTGTTCTAAGATATCCATTCACACTTCAACCTGATGAATATGATGATCTGTGACACTCATCACCATTCTCACTTATGAACGTGTGCTTGACAAACACTTCCGTTTTACTTGCGAAAGCTAGAGTGTGTATCTCTTGGATTCCTGGTCCACGACGTATGGTTGCCTCTGTTGACAATAGAGCCTTCCATTCTGTGAGATCAGAGTCTTCATGGTATAAGCTAGAATCAATTGGCAGCATTCTTGAGATCCGAAAAGTCTAAACCTTGTCTGTGGTATTCCGAGTATGATCTGGGATGGGATGACTGTGACGAGCTTCAAACTCATGACTGTTAGGCCTAGTGACAGACGCAAAAGGATCATTGGATCTTATTCTGACATAAGTGAGAACCGACAGAGGATTAGCCCTACGTAACCCGTAGTTGGACCATTTTCACTGAGAGGATGGACGGTAGCCAATGACAACGGTGATCTCCCTACATACAGCTTGCCATGGAAAGGAGTATGAATGATTGAATGAAGACAGTAGAAAAGCAGAGATTCAGAAGGAATAACGCATCTCCATACGCTTATTTGAAATTTCCACCAATAAATTGCATAAGTATCTCTATCTTTATTTCATGTTTATTTATCTTTTAATTATCAAAACTCCATAACCATTTGAATTCGCCTGACTGAGATTTACAAGATGACCATAGCTTGCTTCAAGCCGACAATCTCCGTGGGATCGACCCTTACTCACGTAAGGTTTATTACTTGGACGACCTAGTGCACTTGCTGGTTAGTTGTGCGAAGTTGTGAAAAAGAGTTGAGATTACAATTGTGCGTACCAAGTTGTTGGCGCCATTGAGATCACAATTTCGTGCACCATGTTTTTGGCGCCGTTGCTGGGGATTGTTCGAGTTTGTACAACTGACAGTTCATCTTGTTGCTTAGATTAGGTAATTTTCTTTTTGTTTCAAACTTTATTTTTTTTCAAAAAGTTTTCAAAAATCTTTCAAAAAATATTTTCTCTTTTTCATTTTTCTAAAGATAATTTTCAAAAAATCCAAAAATAAAATTAATAAAATCATAAAAATAAAAATAATTTTGTGTTTCTTGTTTAAGTCTAGTGTCAATTTTTAAGTTTGGTGTCAATTGCATGTTTTTAAAATTTGTGCATTTTTCGAAAATTCATGCATTGCATACTTCATGATCTTCAAGTTGTTCTTAATGAGTCTCCTTGTTTGATCTTCATATTTTCTTGTTTTGTGTCTTTTCCTGTTTTTCATATGCATTTTAGAATTATTAGAGTCTAAACACTTAAAATTTCTAAGTTTGGTGTCTTGCATATTTTTCTTTCCTTGAAAATTTTTCAAAAACAAGTTCTTGATGTTCATCATGATCTTCAAAGTGTTCTTGGTGTTCATCTTGACATTCATAGTGTTCTTGCATGCATCATTTGTTTTGATCCAAAAATTTTATGTGTTGAGTCATGTTGTGGTTTTTCTCTTTCCTCATAAAAATTCAAAAAATAAAAAAATATATCTTTTCCTTGTTTCACTCATAAATTTTGAAATCTTTGGGTTGACTTAGTCAAAAAGTTTTTAAAGTAAGTTGTTTCTTGTTAGTCAAGTCAAGATTTCAATTTCAAAAATTTATCTTTTCAAAATCAAATCTGTTTCATTTTTTTCCTTTGTTTTTCAAAAATTTTCAAAAATCTTTTTCAAAACTTTTCAAAATCTTTTTCTTATCTTTTTTTCATAATTTTTGACATTATTGCTAACAATTAATATTTTGATTCAAAAATTTCAAGTTTGTTACTTTCTTGTTCAGAAAGGTTCAATCTTTAAATTCTAGAATCATATCTTTTAGTTTCTTGTTAGTCAAGTCATCAACATCAATTTTCAAAATCAAATCTTTTAAAAATTTCTTTTTCAAATCCTTTTCAAAATAAATTTCAATCATATCTTTTTAATCATATATTTTTCAAATCACATCTTTTTCAAACTTTAATTTCAAAATTGATTTTCAAATCTTTTTCAAAACCACCTAACTACTCTTCTCTCTCTAATTTTTGAAAATCACCTTCCTCTTTTTCAAAAATCTTTTTTTAACTAATTGTTTGAACTTTTGATTTTTATTCCTTTTCTTAATTTCGAACTCTAACAAAATTTAAAAAAAAATAAAAATATTTTCCTTTTCTTTTTAATTATTTTCGAAAACTCTCTCTCTCTCATCTCTTTCTATTTATTTAATTAATCACTAACACTCTTCTCTTCTTCTTATAATTCGAACTGTCTCTTCCTCTCTGTGTTCGAATTTTTATCTTCTCCTTCTCCTATTCTTATCTTCTTCTACTCACATAAAGGAATTTCTATACTGTGAGATAGAGTATTCCTCTTCTTTTCTGTTCTCTTCTTTTTCATATGAGCAGGAGCAAGGACAAGGACATTCTTATTGAATCAGATCCTGAACCTGAAAGGACTCTGAAGAAGAAGCTAAGAGAAGATAAAGCATAACAATCCAGAGAAAACCTTACAGAGAACCTAAAAAAAGAAGGAGACATGGCCGAACCCAACAACAATGCAAGGAAGATGCTTGGTGACTTCACTGCACCAAATTCCAACTTCCATGGAAGAAGCATCTCAATCCCTGCCATTGGAGCAAACAATTTTGAGCTAAAGCTTCAGTTAGTTTCTCTGATGCAACAGAATTACAAGTTTCATGGACTTTCATCAGAAGATCCTTTTCAGTTCTTAACTGAATTCTTACAGATCTGTGATACTGTTAAGACTAATGGAGTTGATCCCGAGGTCTACAAGCTTATGCTTTTCCCTTTTGCTGTAAGAGACAGAGCTAGAGTATGGTTGGACTCTCAACCTAGAGATAGCCTGAACTCTTGGGATAAGCTGGTCACGGCTTTCTTAGCCAAGTTCTTTCCTCCTCAAAAGCTGAGCAAGCTTAGAGTGGATGTTCAAACCTTTAGGCAGAAAGAAGATGAATCCCTCTACGAAGCTTCGGAAAGATACACGTAACTGACCAAAAAGTGTCCTTCTGACATGCTTTCAGAATGGACCATCCTGGATATATTCTATGATGGCCTGTCTGAATTGTCTAAGATGTCATTAAACCATTCTACAAGTGGATCTATTCTCCTGAAGAAAATGCCTGCAGAAGCTCAGGAACTCATTGAAATGGTTGCAAATAACTAGTTCATGTACACCTCTGAAAAGAATCATGTGAGTAATGGGACGCCTCAGAGGAAGGGAGTTCTTGAGATTGATGCTCTGAATGCCATATTGGCTCAGAACAAAATGTTGACTCAGCAAGTCAATATGATTTCTCAGAGTCTGAATAGATTTCAAAATGCATCCAATAGTACTAAAGAAAGTATCTTCTGAAGAAGAAGCTTATGATACTGAGACCCCTGCAATGGCAGAGGTAAATTACATGGGTGAAGCCTATGGAAACACCTATAATCCCTCATGGAGAAATCATCCAAATTTCTCATGGAAGGATCAACAAAAGCATCAACAAGGCTTTAATAATGAGGGAATAAACAGGTTTTAGCAATAATAAGTCTTTTCCATCATCCTCTCAGCAACAGACAGAGAATTCTGAGCAAAACCCCTCTAGCTTAGCAAACATAGTCTTTGATCTATCTAAGGCCACTCTAAGTTTCATGAATGAAACAAGGTCCTCCATTAGAAATTTGGAGGCACAAGTAGGCCAGTTGAGTAAAAGAGTCACCGAAGCTCCTCCTAGTACTCTCCCAAGCAATACATAAGAGAATCCAAAAAGAGAGTGCATGGCCATAACCTTACTTGGTGTGGCCAAACTTAGAGAGGAAGAGGAGGACGTGAATCCCAGTGAGGAAGACCTCATGGGACGTCCTCTGGACAAAAAGGAGTTCCCATTTGAAGAACCTAAGGAATCTGAGGCTCATAGAGATTCCATTGAACCTACTTCTGCCATTCATGAGCTCTGATGAGTATTCCTCCTCTGAAGAGGATGAAGATATTATTGAAGAGCAAGTTGCTAAGTACCTTGGAGCAATCATGAAGCTGAATGCCAAGTTATTTGGTAATGAGACTTGGGTGGATGAACCCCCCTTGCTCACCAATGAACTGAATAACTTGTTTAGGCAAACATTACCTCAAAAGAAAGAGGATCCCGGAAGGTTCTTAATACCTTGTACCATAGGCACCATGACCTTTGAGAAGGCTCTGTGTGACCTGCAGTCAGGCATAAACCTCATGCCACTCTCTGTAATGGAAAAACTGGGAATCTTTGAGGTTCAAGATGCAAGAATCTCACTAGAGATGACAGACAAATCAATGAAACAGTCTTATGGACTAGTAGAGGACGTGCTAGTGAAGGTTGAAGACCTTTACATCCCTGCTAATTTCATAATCCTAGACACTGGGAAAGATAAGGATGAATCCATCATCCTTGGAAGACCTTTCCTAGCCACAGCAAAAGCTGTGATTGATGTTGACAGAGGAGAGTTGGTCCTACAATTGAATGAGGACTACCTTGTATTCAAGACTCAAGGTTCTCCTTCTGTACACATGGAGAAGAAGCATGAGAAACTTCTCTCAATACAGAGTCAAACAAAGCCTCCATATTCAAACTCTAAGTTTGGTGTTGAGAGGCCACAACCAAACTCTAAGTTTGGTGTTGAGAGGCTCCAACCATGATCTAATTATCTGTGAGGCTCCATGAGAGCCCACTGTCAAGCTATTGACATGAAAGAAGCGCTTATTGGGAGGCAACCCAATTTTATTTTTCCATATTATTTTATGTTTTCTTTAGGTTGATGATCATGTGGAGTCACAAAAACAACTGCAAAAATCAAAATAAATTCAAAAACAACATTAAAAACAGCACACCCTGGAGGATAAGCTTACTGGCATTTAAACGCCAGTAAGAGTAGCAGAATGGGCGTTAAACGCCCAGCCTGGCACCATTCTAGGCATTTAACGCCAGAAATGGGCACCAGACTGGCGTTTAATGCCAGAACATGGCACCAACCTGGCGTTAAACGCCAGGAATGGTATAAAAGCTGGCGTTTAACGCTAGAAACAAGCAGCAGTCTGGCGTTAAACGCCAGGATTGCACATTAAGGGCGTCTTTGCACGCCTAAATGGAGCAGGAATGAGAAGTCCTTGACCCCT
Source organism: Arachis stenosperma (assembly GCF_014773155.1). Taxonomy (NCBI): domain Eukaryota; kingdom Viridiplantae; phylum Streptophyta; class Magnoliopsida; order Fabales; family Fabaceae; genus Arachis; species Arachis stenosperma. The sequence continues at coordinate 97,981,422 of NC_080381.1, forward strand.
CAGGATCTGTGGATCCCACAGGATCCCCACCTATCCCACCTTTCTCTCTCTCTCCCCCCTCACACATCTCTATAACACTCTACCTAAAACACCACTCACCTATCAAATCCTATCCTCTTCCCTATATTCTCTTCACCAATCACCTCCTTACCTCTTCCCCAAAAACCCCCACCTACTTCCAAAATTCAAAATTCTTTCCCTCCCAAACCCAACCCCAATTACATGAACCTAACCCTCCTCCGCCCCTATATAAACCCCTTCATCCCTCCTTCATTTTCACACATCAGAATCACCTTATACCCCATTGGCCGAATTAACTCTCCCCCTCCATCTCCTCTATTTTCTTCTTCTTCCCCTTCTTTCTTTCTTCTTTTGCTCGGGGACGAGCAAACCTTTTAAGTTTGGTGTGAAAAAAGTATTGCTTTTTATTTTTTCATAACCATTTATGGCACCTAAGGCCGGAGAAACCTCTAGAAAGAGGAAAGGGAAGGCAAAAACTTCGACCTCTGAGTCATGGGAGATGGAGAGATTCATCTCAAAGGTCCATCAAGACCACTTCTATGAAGTTGTGGCCAAAAAGAAGCTGATCCCTGAGGTCCCTTTCATGCTCAAGAAAAATGAGTATACGGAGATCCGACATAAAATCCGAAGAATAGGTTGGGAAATTCTTACCAACCCCATTCAACAAGTCAGAATCTTAATGGTTCAATGCGAATGCATGGATCACTAGGAACCATGATCAAAGTATGAACCCGAATCCAAAGAATTGGCTTACAACAGTTCACGGGAAATACTTAGATTTCAGTCTGAAAATTGTAAGGTTGGTGTTCAACTTGCCAATGATGCAAGAAAACGCACGCCCCTACACTAGAAGGGTCAACTTTGATCAAAGGTTGGACCAAGTCCTCATGGACATATGTGTGGAAGGAGCTCAATGGAAAAGAGACTCAAGAGGCAAGCTGGTTCAATTGAGAAGACCGGACCTTAAGTCTGTGGCTAGAGGATGGTTGGAGTTCATCCAGTACTCCATCATTCTCCATGATATTAGAGAAGATCAAAGAGCTATGAGGGAGGAGCAACAAAGGCAAGGAAGAGACCTAGAGGAGCTCAGACATTCCATTGGATCTTCAAGAGGAAGAACTAGCCGCCATCACTAAGGTGGACCCGTTCTTTGATTTTCTTGTTCTTATTTTTCTGTTTTTCGAATTTGATGCTTTATGTTTGTCTATGTTTGTGTCTTTACTACATGATCATTAGTTTAATTATTTTGATGTGGTGGCAATACTTTTTGTTTTCTGAATGAATGCTTGAACAGTGCATATTTTGATAGTGAAGTTTATGAATGTTAAAATTGTTGGCTCTTGAAAGAATGATGAACAAAGAGAAATGTTATTGATAATCTAAAAAATCATGAAATTGGTTCTTGAAGCAAGAAAAAGCAGTGAAAAGGAAAAATCTTGCGGAAAAAAATGGCAAAAAAAAAATAGTTAGAAAAAGAAAGAAAAAGAAAAAGCAAGCAGAAAAAGCCAATAGCCCTTTAAACCAAAAGGCAAGGGTAAAGAGGATCCAAGGCTTTGAGCATTAATGGATAGGAGGGCCCAAGGAAATAAAATCCAGGCCTAAGCGGCTAAATTAAGCTGTCCCTAACCATGTGCTTGTGTCATGAAGGTCCAAGTGAAAAGCTTGAGACTGAGTGGTTAAAGTCATGATCCAAAGCAAAAAGAGTGTGCTTAAGAACTCTAGACACCTTTAACTGGGGACTTTAGCAAAGCTGAGTCACAATATGAAAAGATTCACCCAGTTATGTGTCTGTGACATTTATGTATTCGGTGGTAATATTGGAAAACAAAGTGCTTAGGGCCACGGCCATGACTCATAAAGTAGTTGTGTTCAAGAATCAACATATTGAACTAGGAGAATCAATAACACTATCTAAAATTCTGAGTTCCTATAGATACCAATCATTCTGAATTTCAAAGGAAAAAGTGAGATGCCAAAACTGTTTAGAAGCAAAAAGCTACAAGTCCCGCTCATCTAATTGGAACTAAGTTTCATTGATATTGTGAGATTCATTGTATATTCTCTTCTTTTTATCCTATTTGATTTTTAGTTGCTTGGGGACAAGCAACAATTTAAGTTTGGTGTTGTGATGAGCGGATAATTTATACGCTTTTTGGCATTATTTTTAGATAGTTTTTAGTAGGATCTAGCTACTTTTTAGTATATTATTATTAGTTTTTAAGAAAAATTCACATTTCCGGACTTTACTATGAGTTTGTGTGTTTTTCTGTGATTTCAGGTATTTTCTGGCTGAAATCGAGGGACTTGAGCAAAAATCTGATTCAGAGGCTGAAAAAGGACTGCTGATGTTGTTGGATTCTGACCTCCCTGCACTCGAAATGTAATTTTTGGAGCTACATAAACCCCAATGGCGCGATCTCAATTGGGTTGGAAAGTAGACATCCAGAGCTTTCCAGCAATATATAATAGTCCATACTTTGCCCGAGTTTTGATGATGCAAACTGGTGTTCAAACGCCAACTTTCTACCATATTCTGGCGTTAAACGCCAGAAACAAGTTACAAGCTAGAGTTAAATGCCAAAAATAGGCTGCAAATTGGTGTTTAACTCCAAGAGAAGTCTCTACACGTGAAAGCTTCAATGCTCAGCCCAAGCACACACCAAGTGGGACCTGGAAGTGGATTTCTGCGTCATTTACTTATTTCTGTAACCCTAGTAACTAGTTTAGTATAAATAGAACTTTTTACTATTCTACTCACACCTTTGATCATCCTTGATTTTAGGATCAGGTCTTTGAACCCTTTTTCGATTGTTTCATGTTATTAGGGAGGCATGGCCGTGGACCTTCATCACTTATGTATTTTCAACGGTGGAGTTTCTACACACTATAAATTAAGTTGTGGAGTTCTGCTGTTCCTCGAGTATTAATGCAATTACTACTATTTTCTATTCAATTCATTCTTATTCTTGTTCTAAGATATCCATTCGCACTTCAACCTAATGAATGTGATGATCCGTGACACTCATCACCATTCTCACTTATGAACGCGTGCCTGACAAACACTTCCATTCTACCTACGAAAGCTAGAGTGTGTATCTCTTGGATTCCTAGTCCACGTCGTATGGTTGCCTCTCCTGACAACAGAGCCTTCCATTTTGTGAGATCAGAATCTTCGTGGTATAAGCTTGAATCAATTGGCATCATTTTTGAGATCCGACAAGTCTAAACATTGTCTGTGGTATTCCGAGTAGGATCTGGGATGGGAGGACTGTGACGAGCTTCAAACTCATGACTGTTGGGCATAGTGACAAACGCAAAAGGATCATTAGATCTTATTCCAACACAAGTGAGAACCGACATATGATTAGCCCTACGTAATGCGTAGCTGGACCATTTTCACTGAGAGGATAGACGGTAGCCATTGACAACGGTGATCCCCTACATACAGCTTGCCATGGAAAAGAGTATGAATGATTGAATGAAGACAGTAGGAAAGAAGAGATTCAAAAGGAGTAACGCATCTCTATACGCTTATCTGAAATTCCCACCAATGAATTGCATAAGTATCTCTATCTTTATTTCATATTTATTTATCTTTTAATTATCAAAACTCCATAACCATCTGAATCTGCCTGACTGAGATTTACAAGATGACCATAGCTTGCTTCAAGCCGATAATCTCCGTGTGATCAACCCTTACTCACGTAAGGTTTATTACTTGGACGACCTAGTGCACTTGCTGGTTTATTGTGCAAAGTTGTGAAAAAAAGTTGAGATTACAATTGTGCATACCAAGTTGTTGGCGCCATTGAGATCATAGTTTCGTGCACCAGTAGACAATTAGCAAGTAATATGCAGTCAACTAGCCAATTCCAAACAATTCACATAATATGTATATGATGTATGCATGTCCTAATGGCTGATGAGTCTCATCTGTCAGTTATAAAGCCAATCCGACAAGTCCTAGTAGCTAACCATTGGAGTGTCCCTCTGTCGTGCATCCCCAACTCGAGTTATACTCAACATAATTCATAATTCATATCCAACACCCTCACTAGTGTACATTCACGAGGGCCAGCTCATCCGAAACTTTCACAGTGTCCGGCCCTACTTACGACATAGGGTCAGCAAAGTATCGAGTCTCTACCTGGAGCACGTGGTGGCTAGCCATTGCTTTCTCCTAGGGAAACTCGTATCTCAGATAGTGGAAGTGCAACATTCACATTTCATTCAATAAGCATATATGCAATTATACTGAGCCATAATTCAAAAATGGCTCCACCATAGCTCAGCAATAACGCAGTCATCCGGTTCATAATTCAATCCATATCTAGCCAATTTATTAAAAAATACAGCTCATCGGCTCATGGCACATAAAGTACTTCCACCACCATCCACCGTATCTCATACAATCATATTTGATCATCATTGATCATTATTTCTCCCCTTTCTTCGTTCACAAGTTACCACACTCCTTAGCTTCTTTCCCATCACTAGGCATATCATAATAATTTAAGACCTAAGGGGTGAGATTAAAGGTTTAGAAGTATGAAATTTGGATTTTAAAACTCAAAAAAAACTTTGGGATGAAAACAGGATCACGTGTGCACGTCGTCCAGGCGCATGCGTGGATGGAAAAACAGCCTAGTGACGCGTACGCGTCAGCCACGCGTACGCATCAGAGCGGTTTGTGCCCCACGCACAAAACTAGCACAATTCTCGCACAACTCTCAAAAATTTGGCAGGGCATCTGCTCAGCACACTGACGCGTACGCGTCAGTCACGCGTAAGCGTGGGTGCCCGTTCTGCCAAAAAATTTTCTAAGTTAAAAGCTGCAGAATTCACAGTTTCAAACCCTAATTTTTTGACAGGCATAACTTCTCCGTGTCAAATTATTTTTCACCTGTTCTTTGAACGGTATAAACCTCTCGGATTCAGTTTCATTTTTAAACAAGTTTGGCACAAATTAGGGATCTGGAGCTCAAGTTATGCTCCGTTAAAGTATGCCCAAAAACCACATTTTCATACAAAACCACAAAGTACCATTTTCAAAACAAACCAATTTCAACCCTCCTCAACTCATACATTCCTATTTTCACCGAAATTCACAAAACCACCATCTAACCATTTTAACCCATCTCAATCAAATGGCTAAATTTCAAACACATTAACATGTCATACATCCTTCCTCATCCCAATTTCCAACAACACCTTTTCCAATCAACCATCATTACACATAATAAATATCATACTCACCATTAACATGGTTTCACCCACAATTGAACCTCAATCAATCATCAAGCATATATCACAACATGTATACCTCTCACGCATCATACTATCAAAGCATCAATATTCATAATTACATATATGACCATGATGAGCGGATATTTTATACACTTTTTGGGGGTAATTTCATGTAGTTTTTAGTATATTTTAGTTAGTTTTTTGTATATTTTTATTAGTTTTTAGGCAAAATTCATATTTCTAGACTTCACTATGAGTTTGTGTGTTTTTCTGTGATTTTAGGTATTTTCTAGCTGAAATTGAGGGATCTGAGCAAAAATTTGATTCAGGCTGAAAAAGGACTGCTGATGTTGTTGGATTCCGACCTCCCTGCACTCGAAATGGATTTTCTGGAGCTACATGATTCCAATTGGCTCGCTTTTAATTTCGTTAGAAAGTAGACATCCAGGGCTTTTCAGCAATATATAATAGTTCATACTTTGCTTGAAGATAAATGATGTAAACTGGCATTTAACGCTAGTTCCATGTTTCATTCTGGCATTAAACGCTAGAAATAGGTTGCAAATTGGAGTTAAACGCCCAAAACAAGTTACAACCTGGCGTTTAACTCCAGAAACAGCCCAGGCATGTGAAAAGCTCAAGTCTCGGCCCCAGCACACACCAAGTAGGCCCCAGAAGTAGATTTCTGCACTATCTATCTCAGCTTACTCATTTTTTGTAAACTTAGGTCACTAGTTTAGTATTTAAACAACTTTTAGAGATTTATTTTGTATCTCATGACATTTTTAGATCTGAACTTTGTACTCTTTGACGGCATGAGTCTCTAAACTCCATTGTTGGGGGTGAGGAGCTCTGCTGTGTCTCGATGAATTAATGCAATTACTTCTGTTTTCCATTCAAACACGTTTGTTTCTATCTAAGATATTTATTCGTACTTAACCATGATGAATGTGATGATCCGTGACACTCATCACCATTCTAAACCTTTGAACGTGTGCCTGACAACCACCTCCGTTCTATATTAGATTGAATGAGTATCTCTTGGATTCCTTAATCAGAGTCTTTTTGGTATAAGCTAGAATCCATTGGCAGCATTCTTGAGAATTCAAAAAGTCTAAACCATGTTTGTGGTATTCTGAGTAGGATTCAGGGATTGAATGACTATGACAAGCTTCAAACTCACAAGGGTTGGGTGTAGTGACAGACACAAAAGGATCAATGAATCCTATTCCAGCATGAGTGAGAACCGACAGATGATTAGCCGTGCGGTGACAGCGCACCTGGACCATTTTCACTGAGAGGACGAATGGTAGCCATTGACAATGGTGATCCACCAACACACAGCTTGCCATAGGAAGAACCTTGCATGCTTGAAGAAGAAGACAGGGGGTAAGTGGTGCGCGAAATTGTGATCACTACAACTTCACACAACTAACCAGCAAGTGCACTAGGTCGTCCAAGTAATACCTTACGTGAGTAAGGGTCGATCCCACGGAGATTGTTGGTATGAAGCAAGCTATGGTCACCTTGTAAATCTCAGTCAGGCAGACTCAAATGGGTATAGTGATAAACGAATAAAGCATAAAGATAAAGATAGGGATACTTATGTAATTCATTGGTAGGAACTTCAGATAAGCGCATGAAGATGCCTTCCCTTCCGTCTCTCTGCTTTCCTACTGTCTTCATCCAATCCTTCTTACTCCTTTCCATGGCAAGCTTATGCAAGGGTTTCACCGTTGTCAGTGGCTACCTCCCATCCTCTCATTGGAAATGTTCAACGCACCCTGTCACGGCACGGCTATCCATCTGTCGGTTCTCAATCAGGCCGGAATAGAATCCAGTGATTCTTTTGCGTCTGTCACTAACGCCCCGCCCTCAGGAGTTTGAAGCACGTCACAGTCATTCAATCATTGAATCCTACTCAGAATACCACAGACAAGGTTAGACCTTCCGGATTCTCTTGAATGCCGCCAGCAGTTCTCGCCTATACCACGAAGATTCCGGTTAAAGAATCCAAGAGATAAACACTAGAGCCTTGTTGCTTGTAGAACAGAAGTGGTTGTCAGTCACTTTGTTCATAAGTGAGAATGATGATGAGTGTCACGGATCATCACATTCATCAAGTTGAAGAACAAGTGATATCTTGGACAAAGAACAAGCGGAATTGAATAGAAGAACAATAGTAATTGCATTAATACTCGAGGTACAGCAGAGCTCCACACCTTAATCTATGGTGTGTAGAAATTCCACCGTTAAAAATACATAAGAACAAGAGTGATCATTGGTTTCGGCCCCAGAGAGGGAACCAGAAGAACCAAGATGTCTAATACAATAGTAAAAGGTCCTACTTATAGAAAACTAGTAGCCTAAGGTGTACAAAGATGAGTAAATGACATAAAAATCCACTTCCGGGCCCACTTGGTGTGTGCTTGGGCTGAGCAATGAAGCATTTTCGTGTAGAGACTCTTCTTGGAGTTAAACGCCAGCTTTTATGCCAGTTTGGGCGTTTAACTCCCATTTTGGTGCCAGTTCCGGCGTTTAACGCTGGAATTTCTTGAGGTGACTTTGAACGCCGGTTTGGGCCATCAAATCTTGGGCAAAGTATGGACTATCATATATTGCTGGAAAGCCCAGGATGTCGACTTTCCAACGCCGTTGAGAGCGCGCCAATTGGGCTTCTGTAGCTCCAGAAAATCCACTTCGAGTGCAGGGAGGTCAGAATCCAACAGCATCTGTAGTCCTTTTCAGTCTCTGAATCAGATTTTTGCTCAGATCCCTCAATTTCAGCCAGAAAATACCTAAAATCACAGAAAAACACACAAACCCATAGTAAAGTCCAGAAAAGTGAATTTTAACTAAAAACTAATAAAAATATACTAAGAACTCAACTAAAACTACTAAAAACATACTAAAAACAATGCCAAAAAGCGTATAAATTATCCGCTCATCACAACACCAAACTTAAATTGTTGCTTGTCCCCAAGCAACTGAAAATCAAATAAGATAAAAAGAAGAGAATATACTATAGACTCCAAATTATCAATGAAACTTAGCTCCAAATTAGATGAGCGGGACTAGTAGCTTTTTGCCTCCAAACAGTTTTGGCATCTCACTTTATCCTTTGAAATTCAGAATGATTGGCTTCTTTAGGAACTCAGAATCCAGATAGTGTTATTGATTCTCCTAGTTAAGTATGATGATTCTTGAACACAGCTACTTTATGAGTCTTGGCCGTGGCCCAAAGCACTCTGTCTTCCAGTATTACCACCGGATACATACATGCCACAGACACATAATTGGGTGAACCTTTTCAGATTGTGACTCAGCTTTGCTAGAGTCCCCAATTAGAGGTGTCCAGGGTTCTTAAGCACACTCTTTTTGCCTTGGATCACAACTTTATTTCTTTTCTTTTTCTTTCTTTTTCTCTTTCTTCTTTTTTTCGTTTTCTCTCTTTTTTTTTTTTGTATTCACTGCTTTTTCTTGCTTCAAGAATCATTTTTATGATTTTTCAGATCCTCAGTAACATGTCTCCTTTTTCATCATTCTCTCAAGAGCCAACAATTTTAACATTCATGAACAACAAATTCAAAAGACATATGCACTGTTCAAGCATACATTCAGAAAACAAAAAGCATTGCCACCACATCAAACTAATTAAGACAGTTTTAAAGATAAATTCGAAATCCTGTACTTCTTGTTCTTTTGTAATAAAAACAGTTTTCATTTAAGAAAGGTGATGGATTCATAGGACATTCATAACTTTAAGGCATAGACACTAAGACACTAATGATCATAAGACACAAACATGGATAAACATAAGCACTAAAATTCGAAAAACAGGAAAATAAAGAACAAGGAGATTAAAGAACGGGTCCACCTCAGTGATGGCGGCTTGTTCTTCTTCTTGAAGATCCTATGGAGTGCTTGAGCTCCTCAATGTCTCTTCCTTGTCTTTGTTGCTCCTCTCTCATGATTCTTTGATCTTCTCTAATTTCATGGAGGAGGATGGAATGTTCTTGGTGCTCCACCCTTAGTTGTCCCATGTTGGAACTCAATTCTCCTAGGGAGGTGTTCAGTTGCTCCCAGTAGTCTTGTGGAGGAAAGTGCATCCCTTGAGGTATCTCAGGGATCTCATGATGAGAGGGATCTCTTGTTTGCTCCATACTTTTCTTAGTGATGGGCTTGAGGTCATGCCTTCTCAGTTGAACCGGCTTCCCTCTTGAATCTCTCTTTCATTGAACGCCCTCTTCATAAATGTCTATGAGGACTTGGTCCAACCTTTGATCAAAGTTGACCCTTCTTCATGGCCAAAACTTCATAGAAGTGGTCTTGATGCACCCTTGAGATGAATCTCTCCATCTCCCATGACTCGGAGGTGAAAGCTTTTGCCTTCCCTTTCCTCTTTCTAGAGGTTTCTCCGGCCTTGGATGCCATAAATGGTTATAGAAAAACAAAAAGCAACGCTTTCACCACACCAAACTTAAAAGGTTTGCTCGTCCTCGAGCAAAGAAGAAAGAAGAGAGTAGAAGAAGAAGGAATGAGGAAGAAGGGAATGGCTTTGTGTTTCGGCCATTATGGGTGGGTTTGGGTGGAAAAGTGGTTTGAATTTGAATGGTGAGGTAGGTGAGGTTTTATAAAGGATGGAGGTGAGTGGTGAATGGTGAAGAAGAAGAGAGGGTGGTGGGGTTGGTGGGGATCCTGTGGGGTCCACAGATCCTTAGGTGTCAAGGAAAAGTCATCCCTGCACCAAATGGCATTCAAAAACACGTTTTGAGCCAATTCTGGAGTTAAACGCCGGGCTGGTGCCCATTTCTGGCGTTTAACGCCAGGTTCTTGCCCTTTCCTGGCGTTTAACGCCAGTCTGGTGCCCCTTTCTGGCGTTAAACGCCCAGAATGGTGCCAGACTGGGCGTTAAACGCCCATCTGCTAGCCTCACTGGCGTTTAAACGCCAGTGAGTTCTTCCTCCAGGGTGTGCTGTTTTTCTTCCTGTTTTTCATTCTGTTTTTGCTTTTTCAATTGATTTTGTGACTTCTCATGATCATCAACCTACAAAATAAAATAACAAAGGAAAATATATAAAATATAACATTGGGTTGCCTCCCAACAATCGCTTCTTTAATGTCATTAGCTTGACAGAGGACTCTCATGGAGCCTCACAAAAGATCAGAGCAATGTTGGAACCTCCCAACACCAAACTTAGAGTTTGAATGTGGGGGTTCAACACCAAACTTAGAGTTTGGTTGTGGCCTCCCAACACCAAACTTAGAGTTTGACTGTGGGGGCTCTGTTTGTCTCTGATTTGAGAGAAGCTCTTCATGCTTCTTCTCCATGGTGACAGAGGGATATCCTTGAGCCTTAAACACCAAGGATTTTTTATTCACTTGAATGATCAGTTCACCTCTATCAACATCAATCACAGCCTTTGCTGTGGCTAGGAAGGGTCTGCCAAGGATGATAGATTCATCCATGCACTTCCCAGTCTCTAGGACTATGAAATCAGTAGGGATGTAATGGTCTTCAACTTTTACCAAAACATTCTCTACAAGTCCATGAGCTTGTTTTCTTGAGTTGTCTGCCATCTCCAATGAGATTCTTGCAGCTTGTACCTCAAAGATCCCTAGCTTCTCCATTACAGAGAGAGGCATGAGGTTCACACTTGACCCTAAGTCACACAGGGCCTTCTTGAAGGTCATGGTGCCTATGGTACAAGGTATGGAAAACTTCCCAGGATCTTGTCTCTTTTGAGGTAATTTCTGCCTAGACAAGTCATCCAGTTCTTTGGTGAGCAAGGGAGGTTCATCTTCCCAAGTCTCATTTCCAAAACTTGTCATTTAGCTTCATGATTGCTCCAAGGTATTTAGCAACTTGCTCTTCAGTGACATACTCATCCTCTTCAGAGGAAGAATACTCATCAGAGCTCATGAAAGGCAGAAGTAAGTCCAATGGAATCTCTATGGTCTCATTTTGAGCCTCAGATTCCCATAGTTCCTCATTGGGGAACTCAGAGGAGGTTGGTGCACGCCCATTGAGGTCTTCCTCAGTGGCGTCCACCTCCTCTCTTTCCTCTCCATATTCGGCCATGGTTATGGCTTTGCACTCTCATTTTGGATTTTCTTCTGTATTACTTGGGAGAGTACTAGGAGGGAGTTTAGTAACTTTCTTGCTCAGCTGTCCCACTTGTGCCTCCAAATTCCTAATGGAGGACCTTGTTTCAGTCATGAAACTTTGAGTGGTTTTGATTAGATCAGAGACCATGGTTGCTAAGTCAGAGGGGTTCTGCTTAGAATTCTCTGTCTGTTGCTGAGAAGATGATGGAAAAGGCTTGCCATTGCTAAACCTGTTTCTTCCACCATTACTATTATTATTGAAACCTTGTTGAGGTCTCTCTTGATTCTTCCATGAGAAATTTGGGTGATTTCTCCATGAAGAATTATAGGTGTTTCCATAGGGTTCTCCTAGGTAATTCACCTCTTCCATTGAAGGGTTCTCAGGATCATAGGCTTCTTCCTCAGATGAAGCATCCTTAGTACTGTTTGGTGCATTTTGCATTCCAGACAGACTTTGAGAAATCAAATTGACTTGTTGAGTCAATATCTTGTTCTGAGCCAAAATGGCATTCAGAGTGTCAATCTCAAGAACTCCTTTCTTCTGACTTGTCCCATTGTTCACAGGATTCCTTTCAGAAGTGTACATGAATTGGTTATTTGCAACCATTTCAATGAGCTCTTGAGCTTCTGTAGGCGTCTTCTTCAGATGAAGAGATCCTCCAGCAGAGCTATCCAAGGACATCTTGGATAGTTCAGAGAGACCATCATAGAAAATACCTATGATGCTCCATTCAGAAAGCATGTTAGATGGACATTTTCTGATTAATTGTTTGTATCTTTCCCAAGCTTCATAGAGGGATTCTCCATCCTTCTGTCTGAAGGTTTGGACTTCCACTCTAAGCCTACTCAATTTTTGAGGTGGAAAGAACTTTGCCAAGAAGGCATTGACCAGCTTTTCCCAAGAGTCCAGGCTTTCTTTAGGTTGAGAATCCAACCATGTTCTAGCTCTGTCTCTTACAGCAAAAGGGAATAGCATAAGTCTGTAGACCTCAGGGTCAACCCTATTAGTCTTGACTGTGTCACAGATTTGCAAGAATTCAGCTAAAAACTGATGAGGATCTTCCAATGGAAGTCCATGGAACTTGCAATTCTGTTGCATTAGAGAAACTAATTGAGGCTTAAGCTCAAAGTTGTTTGCTCCAATAGCAGGGATAGAGATGCTTCTCCCATAGAAGTCGGGAGTAGGTGCAGTAAAGTCACCCAGCACCTTCCTTGCATTGTTGGCATTGTTGTTGTTTTCGGCTGCCATGTCTTCTTCCTGGAAGAATTCGGTCAGGTCCTCAACAGAGAGTTGTGCCTTAGCTTCTCTTAGCTTTCGCTTCAAGGTCCTTTCAGGTTCAGGGTCAGCTTCAACAAGAATGCCTTTGTCTCTGCTCCTGCTCATATGAAAGAGAAGAGAACAAGAAAATATGGAATCCTCTATGTCACAGTATAGAGATTCCTTGAGGTGTCAGAGGAAAAGAAAAATAGAAGACAGAAGTAGAAAATTCGAACTTATCAAAGAAGATGGTGTTCGAATTTTGCATTAAGGAATAGTGTTAGTCCATAAATAGAAGGATGTGAGAAGAAGGGAAGTAATTTTCGAAAATTAAGTAAAAGATTTTGAAAACATTTTGAAAAACACTTAATTGATTTTCGAAAATAAGAGTGGAAAAGAAATCAAGTGATTTTTGAAAAAGATTTTGAAATTAGAAATAAAAAAGATTTGATTGAAAACTATTTTAAAAAAGATGTGATTAAAAAGATTTGATTGAAAAGTTATGGTTTTAAAAAGATATGATTGAAAAGATATGATTTGAAAACAATTTTAAAAAGATTTGATTTTTTAAAAATTAATGACTTGCCTAACAAGAAAAGATATGATTCAAACATTAAACCTTTCTCAACAGAAAAGGCAACATACTTAAAATGTTCAATCAAATCACTAATTGTTAGTAAGTATCTTTGAAAAAGGAAAGAAATTGATTTTGAAAACATTTGATTGAAAAGATATGATTTGAAAAAGATTTGATTTTGAAAAACTTTGAAAACTTGAAAAAAATTGATTTTGAAAACAAAATCTTCCCCCTAGCACCATCCTGGCGTTAAACGCCCAGAATGGTATACATTCTGGCGTTTAACGCCCAAAACTATACCCTTTTGGGCGTTAAACGCCCAGCCAGGCACACTGGCTGGCGTTTAAACGCCAGTCTGTCTTCTTCACTGGGCATTTTTGAATGCCCAGCTTTTTCTGTATAATTCCTCTGCTGTATGTTCTGAATCTTCAATTCTTTGTATTATTGACTTGAAAAGACACAAATTAAAAATATTTTTGGATTTTTAATAATGAGAAATAATCAAAATGCAACTAAAATCAAATAACAATGCATGCAAGACACCAAACTTAGCAGTTTGTATACTATTGATACTAACAAAATGAGAATGCATATGACAAACAACAAAAATACTCAAGTCAATAGAATTCAAAGATCAAAACAAGGAAATCATCAAGAACAACTTGAAGATTAATGAAGACACATGCATGAATTCGAAAAATGCAAGAAGAACAGAAACATGCAATTGACACCAAACTTAACATGAGACTCTAGACTCAAACAAGAAACATAAAATATTTTTTTGGTTTTTTGATTTTGTAATTTTTTTTTGGATTTTTCGAAAATTAAGTGAAAAAAGAAAATAAAGGTATCAAAATTCTTAATGAGAATTCCAGGAATCATGCAATGTTAGTCTAAAGCTTTAGTCTAAAGGAATTAGACATAGCTAGCCAAGCTTCAGCAGGACATTGCATTCAAGAGCTAAATTGATAAGAATCAATCAGCTTTGGTGATGATAGGAACATCACCTTGAAACACTAGAATTCATTCTTAAGAACTCTGAAGAAAAATAATACCTAATCTAAGCAACAAGATGAACCGTCAGTTGTCCATACTCGAACAATCCCCGGCAACGGCGCCAAAAACTTGATGCGCGAAATTGTGATCACTACAAATTCACACAACTAACCAGCAAGTGCACTGGGTCGTCCAAGTAATACCTTACGTGAGTAAGGGTCGATCCCACGGAGATTGTTGGTATGAAGCAAGCTATGGTCACCTTGTAAATCTCAGTCAGGCAGACTCAAATGGGTATAGTGATAAACGAATAAAGCATAAAGATAAAGATAGGGATACTTATGTAATTCATTGGTAGGAACTTCAGATAAGCGCATGAAGATGCCTTCCCTTCCGTCTCTCTGCTTTCCTACTGTCTTCATCCAATCCTTCTTACTCCTTTCCATGGCAAGCTTATGCAAGGGTTTCACCGTTGTCAGTGGCTACCTCCCATCCTCTCATTGGAAATGTTCAACGCACCCTGTCACGGCACGGCTATCCATCTGTCGGTTCTCAATCAGGCCGGAATAGAATCCAGTGATTCTTTTGCGTCTGTCACTAACGCCCCGCCCTCAGGAGTTTGAAGCACGTCACAGTCATTCAATCATTGAATCCTACTCAGAATACCACAGACAAGGTTAGACCTTCCGGATTCTCTTGAATGCCGCCATTAGTTCTCGCCTATACCACGAAGATTCCGGTTAAAGAATCCAAAAGATAAACACTAGAGCCTTGTTGCTTGTAGAACAGAAGTGGTTGTCAGTCACTTTGTTCATAAGTGAGAATGATGATGAGTGTCACGGATCATCACATTCATCAAGTTGAAGAACAAGTGATATCTTGGACAAAGAACAAGCGGAATTGAATAGAAGAACAATAGTAATTGCATTAATACTCGAGGTACAGCAGAGCTCCACACCTTAATCTATGGTGTGTAGAAATTCCACCGTTAAAAATACATAAGAACAAGAGTGATCATTGGTTTCGGCCCCAGAGAGGGAACCAGAAGAACCAAGATGTCTAATACAATAGTAAAAGGTCCTACTTATAGAAAACTAGTAGCCTAAGGTGTACAAAGATGAGTAAATGACATAAAAATCCACTTCCGGGCCCACTTGGTGTGTGCTTGGGCTGAGCAATGAAGCATTTTCGTGTAGAGACTCTTCTTGGAGTTAAACGCCAGCTTTTATGCCAGTTTGGGCGTTTAACTCCCATTTTGGTGCCAGTTCCGGCGTTTAACGCTGGAATTTCTTGAGGTGACTTTGAACGCCGGTTTGGGCCATCAAATCTTGGGCAAAGTATGGACTATCATATATTGCTGGAAAGCCCAGGATGTCTACTTTCCAACGCCGTTGAGAGCGCGCCAATTGGGCTTCTGTAGCTCCAGAAAATCCACTTCGAGTAAAGGGAGGTCAGAATCCAACAGCATCTGTAGTCCTTTTCAGTCTCTGAATCAGATTTTTGCTCAGATCCCTCAATTTCAGCCAGAAAATACCTAAAATCACAGAAAAACACACAAACCCATAGTAAAGTCCAGAAAAGTGAATTTTAACTAAAAACTAATAAAAATATACTAAGAACTCAACTAAAACTACTAAAAACATACTAAAAACAATGCCAAAAAGCGTATAAATTATCCGCTCATCAGTAAGCAGAGATTCAGAAGACAAAGCATCTCCAAAACTCCAACATATTCTCCATTACTGCATAACAAGTATTATTTAATCCATGCTTTTTATTTACTACCAATCAAAACTGAGAATTATTATTATCTTGACTAAGAATTACAAGATAACCATAGCTTGCTTCAAGCCAACAATCTCCGTGGGATTCGACCCTTACTCACGTAAGGTATTACTTGGACGACCCAGTGCAGTTGCTGGTTAGTTGTGTGAAGTTGTGAAGAATTGTGATTTCCAATTTTGTGCACCATGTTTTTAGCGCCGTTGCCAGGGATTGTTTGAGTTTGAACAACTGAAGGTGAATCTTGTTGCTTAGATTAGGAAAATTTTGTCTTTTGGGTTAGGGTCTTTTATTTTCTTTTCAAAAAAATCTTCCAAAAATATTATCTTTCCTTATTAGTTTTTAATTTTTCTTGGAGTCTTTTTGTTTGACTTTAGTTTCATATCTTAAGTTTGGTGTCAATTGCATGTTTTTGTTTTCCTTTAAAAATACCTTTTTAAAACACGTTAAATTTATAGCTCAGTTGGCTAGAACATTGTGCTTATGTCCTTGGTAATTGGGTAACTTCTTTTTAAAACTTTTCAAAAATAATTTTTCTTTGATTAAATCTTGTGCCAAATTTTAAGTTTGATGTTTTCTCGTTAATTTTTCTTTAGTTTTCGAAAATTTTATTTTGGTTTTCTACAAATTTTAAGTTTGATGTTCTTTCTTTTGTTCTTGTTGTTCTTGAGTCTTCTTTGTGTTTTGATCTTAAAATTTTTAAGTTTGGTGCGCCTAGGTGTTTTCCCTCCAAAATTTCGAAAACAAGGAGCATTGGATCTAAAAATTTTAAGTCTTGTGTCTTTTGTGTGTTCTTCTCTTTCATAATAAAATTAAAAAATAAAAAAATATCTTTTCCTTTAATTGCTCATAATTTTCGAATCCCTTGGGTTGACGTGGTCAAAATTTTTCAAATCATATCTTTTTCAAAAATATCCTAACCACTTTCTCTCTCCTCACTTTTTCGAAAATCTTCATAAAATATTTTCAAATTTTTTTTATTATTTTTAATTTAGTTTTTATTTTATTTTATTTTATTATTTTGAAAAATTTTTTAAATATAATAAAATAAATAAAATAAATCCACGTCATCTCCCTTTCTCCATCATGGACCTAAGTGGAAATGAACAGTCCAGAAGGACTTTGGGGTCATATGCTAACCCCACTACAGCTTCATATGGGAGTAGTATCTGTATACCCTGCATCGGAGTCAGTAGTTTTGAGTTGAATCCTCAGCTCATTATCATGGTGCAGCAAAGTTGCCAGTATTTTGGTTTTCCACAGGAAGAAACTACAGAGTTTCTGGCACAGTTTTTACAAATTACTAACACAGTACATGATAAGAAAGTAGATCAGGATGTCTACAGATTATTATTGTTTCCATTTGCTGTAAAAGACCAAGCTAAGAGGTGGTTAAATAACCAACCTAAGGCTAGCATAAGGACATTTTAACAGCTGTCAGAAAAATTCCTGAATCAATATTTCCCTCCAAAATGGATGACACAGCTAAGGCTGAACATCCAAGGCTTTAAACAAGGAGATAATGAATCTCTTTATGATGCTTGGGAGAGATACAGAGAAATGCTAAGAAAATGTCCCTCTAAAATGTTTTCAGAGTGGGTGCAGTTAGACATCTTCTATTATAGGCTTACAGAGAAAGCTCAGATGTCTTTGGACCACTCAGCTTGTGGATCTTTACACATGAGAAAGATAATTGAAGAAGCTCAAGAGCTCATTGATACAGTTGCCAGAAATCAGCATCTGTACCTAAGTAGTGAACCTTCCATGAAAGAAGATGCTAAAACAGTAACTACTGAACTTAGTCCTGCAGAACAAGTTACTGAATTCAATCAGCAATTAGATTTTCTAACGAAACAGCTAGTCGAATTCAAGGAGATACTACAAGACACAAGAATGGCTAATATGAATATGGAAGTACAGTTGAAGCAAACAGAACAGCAGTTATCAAAAGAAATAATAGAAGAGTGCCAAGCAGTTCAATTAAGAAGTGGGAAAACATTAAATACCTCACTTCAATGCAGCAGGAAGCCAAGAAATGAATAAACTACTACCCAAAATCCCTCTGAGGACAGTAAGAGCCTAGAGAGGAATAATTTTGGCACTCAAACGCCAGAAAAGGATGGAGAGCTGGCGTTAAACGCCCAACCCATGCTCAGTTCTAGCGTTCAAATGCCACAAACAGGCAAGGAGTTGGCGTTAAACGCCTAAAGAAAGCTCAGTTCTAGCGTTCAAACGCCAGAAACAGGTAAGGTGTTGGCGTCCAACACCAATCCAGCTTCCAACCCTAGCATTCAAACGCCAGTAAGGGATCAGACACATATAAGTGCTAATAGCAACCCCTCTAAAAAGGCTTTTCCAACCTCATCTGTAGGAAATAAACCTGCAGCAACTAAGGTTGAGGAATACAAAGCCAAAATGCCTTATCCTCAGAAACTCTGCCAAGCAGAACAGGATAAGCAATTTTCCCACTTTGCAGACTATCTTAGGACTCTTGAAATAAAGATTCCATTTGTAGAGGCACTTGAGCAAATACCCTCTTATGCTTAGTTCATGAAAGAGATCTTAAGTCATAAGAAGGATTGGAGAGAAACTAAAAAAGTTTACGTCACTGAAGAATGCAGTGCAGTCATTTTGAAAAGCTTACCTGAGAAGCTTAAAGATCCCAGAAGCATCATGATACCATGCACATTAGAGGGTACTTCTACCAAGAAACCTCTATGTGATCTTGGAGCAAGTATCAACCTAATACCTGCATCCACTATCAAAAAGCTTGGTTTGACTGAAAAAGTCAAACCAATGCGGATATGTCTCCAACTTGCTGATGGCTCCATTAAATACCCATCAGGCGTGATTGAAGACATGATTGTCAAGGTTGGGCCATTTGCCTTTTCCACTGACTTTGTGGCGCTGGAAATGGAGGAGCATAAGAGTGCAACTCTCATTCTAGGAAGACCTTTCCTAGCAACTGGACGAACCCTCATTGACGTCCAAAAAGGGGAATTAACCCTAAGAGTCAATGAGGACGAGTTTAAGTTGAATGTTGTCAAAGCTATGTAGCATCCAGACACCCCAAACGACTGCATGAGCATTGATATTATTGACTCTCTGGTGGAAGAGGTCAATATGACTGAGAGTCTCGAATCAGAGCTAGAGGATATCTTTAAAGATGTTCAGCCTGATCTGGAGGAACCAGAGAGAATAATAGAACCTCTAAAAATCCCTCAGAAAGAGGAGAAACCTCCTAAACCCGAGCTCAAACCATTACCACCATCCTTGAAATTTGCATTTCTGGGAGAAGGTGACACTTTTCCCGTAATCATAAGCTCTACCTTAGAGCCACAGGAAGAGGAAGCACTAATTCAAGTGCTGAGGACACACAAGATAGCCCTTTGGTGGTCCATCAGTGATCTTAAGGGCATTAGCCTAGCCAGATGCATGCACAAGATCCTATTGGAGGATGACGTTAAGCTAGTGGTTCAACCACAGAGGCGGCTAAATCCAACCATGAAGGAGGTGGTGCAGAAGGAGGTCACTAAATTACTAGAGGTTGGGATTATTTATCCTATTTCTGATAGCCCCTGGGTGAGCCCTATCCAAGTCGTCCCTAAGAAGGGTGGCATGACAGTGGTTCATAATAAAAAAAATGAACTGGTTCCTACAAGAACAGTTACAGGGTGGAGTATGCGTATTGATTACACAAGGCTCAATATAGCTACCAGAAAGGATCATTTTCCTTTACCATTCATAGACCAGATGCTAGAAAGACTAGCAGGCCATGATTACTACTGCTTTTTGGATGGATATTTAGGTTATAATCAAATTGTAGTAGATCCCCAGGATCAAGAGAAAACAGCATTCACATGTCCATCTGTAGTATTTGTATACAGAAGGATGCCATTTGGTCTGTGCAATACACCTGCAACCTTTCAAAGGTGCATGCTCTCTATTGTCTCTGATATGGTGGAAAAATTTCTGGAAGTCTTCATGGATGAATTTTCAGTATTTGGAGACTCATTCAGCTCCTGTCTTGACCATCTAGACTTGTTCTAAAGAGGTGCCAAGAGACTAACCTGGTTTTAAACTGGGAGAAATGTCACTTTATGGTGACTGAAGGAATTGTCCTTGGGCACAAAATTTCGAACAAGGGAATAGAGGTGGATCAAGCTAAGGTAAAGGTAATTGAAAAATTACCACCACCTACCAATGTTAAGGCAATCAGAAGCTTTCTGGGACATGCAAGATTCTATAGAAGGTTTATTAAGGATTTTTCGAAAATCACAAAATCTCTGAGCAATCTGCTGGCTGCTGATATACCATTTGTCTTTGACAAAGAGTGTTTGCAGGCCTTTGAGACTCTGAAAGCTAAGTTGGTCACAGCACCAATTATTTCTGCACCAAACTGGGCATTATTCATTCGAACTAATGTGTGATACCAGTGACCATGCCATTGGTGCAATATTGGGACAAAGGCATGATAAGCTTCTGCACGTCATTTATTATGGCAGTCGTATTCTAAATAATGCGCAAAAGAACTACACAACCATAGAAAAGGATTTGCTTGCAGTGGTTTATGCCATTGACAAATTTAGATCTTATTTAGTAGGATCAAAAGTGATTGTGTACACTGACCATGATGCTCTTAAATATCTACTCACAAAGCAGGATTCAAAACCCAGGCTCATAAGATGGGTGTTGCTTTTGCAAGAGTTTGATATAAAAATAAGAGACAGAAAAGGGACAGAAAATCAAGTAGCTGATCACCTGTCCCGGATAGAACCAGTAGCAGGAGTGCCTCTCCCTCCTACTGAGATCTCTGAAACCTTTTCGGATGAGCAGTTTGCTATTCAGGAAGCTCCGTGGTTTATAGACATTGCAGACTAGATTAAAAGCTTAGTGATAGTCCAACTAAAGACAGTAAAGAAGCGCTTGCTGGGAGGCAACCCATGAGTTTATTTTATTTGTAATTATAATTCTAAATTAGATAATACATTTCAGTGAATGATACAGAGAAATAAAGGTTCAGGACATAAAGTAGATGAATCACAGAAAAAAGGACATCACTAGCAAAAAAGCGCCAGTAAGGAAGGTTTCTGGTGTTGAACGCCAGAAAGAAGCAGCAAGTGGGTGTTAAACGCCCAAGACAAGCAAGGACTAGGCGTTAAACGCCCAAAGAAAGCATCTCCTGGGCGTTTAACGCCAGGATTGTGGGGAGGAGGTATTTTGTTTTCACTTCAAAATTTTTCCATTTTTCATGTTTCAATTTATGATTTCTTGCATAAACATGTTACAAATTCTCATCTTTCAACTTCAAAATGCAAAAAAAAAATTCTTAATCCTAAAAATATTTCTTCATTCTTTTTCAATCTCTTTTCAAATCTTTTTCAAAACTCATCTATCTTTTTGAATTCTTTTCAAATCTTTTTAATTTCTTCTCAAATCTTTTTCAAAATCATCATATTATCTTTTTAAATTCAAAGTTATCTTTTTCAAAATCTCATAATATCGTTTGAATTTTCGAAATTGCCTCTCCTTCTATTCTTCTCCTTTCTTTTCTTTTGCTTGAGGACAAGCAAACCTCTAAGTTTGGTGTATTTTTCCGTGATCACTGAGCTAAAACTCATCAAGATCATGGCACCTAAGGGAAAACAAACTACTTCAAGAGGCAAGAAAGAGAATATTTCAAAACCACTTTGGAATCAAGAGAAGTTCTTAACCAAAGAACATGCAGACCATTACCACAAAATAATAGGTCTGAGATCAATGATCCCGGAAGTTAAATTCGATCTGAAAGAAGACGAATATCCGGAGATACAGTAGCTGAAGCGCCAGAAGCTGTCTCTTGAAGGACCAGACACCCCACAAGTTAAAGGAGCACCCTTCATCTCCCAAACTAAAGGTTGTTGAGTCCTAATCTTAAACTTAAATCTGTGATAACTTTTATTTTTAGGAACCTATCTGATTATTAGTAATTAGAATCTTTATTTTTATCTCCAAATAAGTTATAATCTATTTCTCTCATCATCATTAAACATGAATAAAATAATGGATTTTTTAGAATAAAGGAAGCAATTTTTAATATTTCGAGTTCTTAATAAGAAAAATTTGAATTACTTATATGTGGTGGCAATACCTTTTATTTTCTGAATGAATGCTTGAATAGTGCATATTTTTTATAGTGAAGTTTATGAATGTTAAAATTGTTGGATCTTGAAAGAATGATGAAAAAGGAGAAATGTTATTGATAATCTGAAAAAAATTATGAAATTGATTCTTGAAGCAAGAAAAAGCAGTGAAAAACAAAGCTTGAGGAAAAAAAAAGATAAAAAAACAAAAGAAAAAGAAAAAGCAAGTAGAAAAAGCCAATAGCCCTTAAAACCAAAAGGCAAGGGTAAAAAGGATCCAAGACTTTGAGCATCAATGGATAGGAGGGCCCAAGGAAATAAATCTAGGCCTAAGCGGCTAAATCAAGCTGTCCCTAACCATGTGCTTGTGGCATGCAGGTCCAAGTGAAAAGATTGAGATTGAGTGGTTAAAGTCATGATCCAAAGCAAAAAGAGTGTGCTTAAGAACTCTGGACACCTCTAATTGGGGACTTTAGCAAAGCTGAGTCACAATCTGAAAAGGTTCACCCAGTTATGTGTTTGTGGCATTTATGTATCCGGTGGTAATACTGGAAAACAAAGTACTTAGGGCCACGACCAAGACTCAAAAAGTAGCTGTGTTCAAGAATCAACTTACTAAACTAGGAGAATCAGTAACACTATCCAAATTCTAAGTTTCCATAGATGCCAATCAATCTAAACTTCAAATGATAAATTGAGATGCCAAAACTATTTAGAAGCAAAAAGCTACTAGTCCCGCTCATCTAATTAGAATTTAAGCTTTATACAGAAACTCTGAGATGATTTTGCCTCTGGATTTTCTTTCTATCCTATTTTATTTATCTAGATTTTTTAGGACAAGCAACAGTTTAAGTTTGGTGTTGTGATGAGCGGATATTTTATACGCTTTTTGGGGGTAATTTCATGTAGTTTTTAGTATGTTTTAGTTAGTTTTTAGTATATTTTTATTAGTTTTTAGGCAAAATTCATATTTCTGGACTTCACTATGAATTTTTGTGTTTTTCTGTGATTTCAGGTATTTTCTGGCTGAAATTGAGGGATCTGAGCAAAAATATGATTCAAGCTGAAAAAGGACTGTTGATGCGTTGGAAAGTAGACATCTAGGGCTTTCCAGCAATATAAAATAGTCCATACTTTTCTAGAAGATAAACTACGTAAACTGGTGTTTAACGCCAGTTCCATGTTTCATTCTGGCATTAAACGCCAGAAACAGGTTGCAAATTGGAGTTAAACGCACAAAACAGGTTACAACCCAGCGTTTAACGCTAGAAATAGCCCAGGCACATGAAATGCTCAAGTCTCAGCCCCAGCATACACCAAGTGGGCCCCAGAAGTGGATTTCTGCACTATCTATCTCAGCTTACTCATTTTCTGTAAACCTAGGTCATTAATTTAGTATTTAAACAACTTTTAGAGATTTATTTTATATCTCATGACATTTTCAGATCTGAACTTTGTATTCTTTGACGGCATGAGTCTCTAAACTCCATTGTTGGGGGTGAGGAGCTCTGCTGTGTCTCGATGAATTAATGCAATTACTTCTGTTTTCCATTTAAACACGCTTGTTTCTATCTAAGATATTTATTCGTACTTAACCATGATGAATGTGATGATCCATGACACTCATCACCATTCTCAACCTATAAACGTGTACCTGACAACCACCTCCGTTCTACATTAGATTGAATGAGTATCTCTTGGATTCCTTAATCAGAGTCTTCGTGGTATAAGATAGAATCCATTGGCAGCATTCTTAAGAATTCGGAAAGTCTAAACCTTGTCTGTGGTATTCTGAGTAGGATTCAGGGATTGAATGTCTGTGACGAGTTTCAAACTCACAAGGATTGGGTGTAGTGACATACACAAAAGGATCAATGGATCATATTCCAGCATGAGTTAGAACCGACAGATGATTAGTCGTGTGGTGACAGCGCACCTGGACCATTTTCACTGAGCGGACGGATGGTAGCCATTGACAACGGTGATCCACCAACACACAACTTGCCATAGAAGGAACCTTGCGTGCATGAAGAAGAAGACAGGGGGAAAGTAGTGATTCAGAAGACAAAGCATCTCCAAAACTCCAACATATTCTCCATTACTGCATAACAAGTATTATTTAATCCATGCTTTTTATTTACTACCAATCAAAACTGAGAATTATCATTATCCTGACTAAGAATTACAAGATAACCATAGCTTGCTTCAAGCCAACAATCTCCGTGGGATTTGACCCTTACTCACGTAAGGTATTGCTTGGACGACCCAGTGCACTTGCTGGTTAGTTGTGCGAAGTTGTGAAGAATTGTGATTTCCAATTTCGTGCACCAGACGACACAATATATCCCAACCATTCAACAACATCAACAATTCAATTCCTATCTTAGGGCCTCTATCCTAAGTTTTCACACCACATTACATTTTAGATACAGAAAACTGAGACAATACCTTAGCCGATTTCCCCCGTTCAACCGAAACACTTCCAAATCACTTTTCCACAGGCTCTCAAGGCTTCAACACCTCTAAGAACAGATTTTTATCACACCAAAGCCCTTTTTCCAAGCATTCCAAAATCTCAATCAAGCTTCAATTTTCACAGACACACTATCTAAGCCACAATTATCATACCCAAATACCAGAACTCAATACCCAAGCATCATAAAATAAAAAATTACACTAGGGTTGAGAATCTTACCATACCCAAAGTTCAAAGAGATAAGATTAATCATTTCCTTCAAGAGAGTTGGTTCCTATAACATGAAAGAGCCCAAAATCTCAACACTTTTTTCCATAAAATTCGAAATAAAGGGATGAAGAACTGAAACAAAATCGTGGCTTACCTCAAGAACAAAGTAGTGGATTTTGTGGAGCTTGTTGCGGTGAACGCGTGGCCACAAACGGTGCGGCAATCGGAGCTCCGGTTCAAAAGTTATGGTGGTTTGAAGATGGAATGAGAGATAGAACTTTGGAAGAGTGTTCTTCCCCTCCCATTTCCTTTTTCAGCGTGTTCTAGTGTGTAGAAAGGAGACAGAGTGCTGAAAATTAGGGTTTTGGTTTAGTTATGTGGGGCCAAAGGTCCACTGTGGGTCCGGTTGGCCCGGTTTGGCCCGTTCGGTCCAATCTTGGTCCGATATCTATAAAATTGGTATCAAAATTCTCGTCTCAATCTCCTCTATCATATTAAGCCATAAAAAAAAATCATATTTTTGGCTTTCTAGAATAAATTCTCATTTATGGGTTAATTAGTCATTAATTAACCGGGTCTTACATTCTACCCACCTAATTAGGAATTTTGCCCACAAAATTCGAATTCAATTACCTGAGAATAAATACGGGTAACCAGCTTGCATCTCCGACTCAAGTTCCCTAGTGTGTTCCTCAACACCACCTCGACTCCATGCCACTTTGACTAACGAAACCTCCTTTCCACGCAACCATTTGATACAAGTATCATCAATTCTGACCGGAGCCACTGGAAGCGTCAAATATTCTTTTAACTGAATAGATTCAGGTTCCAACACATGGCTTGGTAGCTGCCTGTTATTTGTGAAGTGACTACCTGTGAATCGCTGAAGATGATAAGTTTTTGAGCTCCAACCTCCCTAGCCATCTTCAAACCTGCTAGTAGTGCCTCATATTCTGCTTGATTATTCGAGGCGGGGAACCCAAATTTGAGGGAGAGTTCAATCTGGGTCCCCTGGTCACTTTCAATTATTACGCCTGCGCCACTTCCCGTTTTATTTGAGGATCTGTCCACGTATAGATTCCATTCTATGGGAACTTCCGGTGTGTCCGTAAATTCCGCAATGAAGTTGGCCAGGTATTGAGATTTGATTGCCGTCCGAGCTTCGTATTGAAGGTCGAATTCGGACAGCTCGACTACCCATTGCAAGATTCTTCCTGCCAAGTCTATTTTCTGTAAGATCCCTTTTATGGGCTGGTTAGTTCGAACTTTAATGGTGTGAGACTGGAAATATGGGCGAAGTCGGCGAGATGTTATTATGAGAGCGTAAGCAAATTTTTCTATTTTCTGGTAGTTCAGCTCGGATCCCTGCAATGCTTTGCTGATAAAGTATATGGGTTGTTGTCCGCTGTTGTCCTCTCGGACCAGTGCTGAAGCTATTGCCCGATTTCCCACTGCGAGGTACAAGATGAGCGGTTTCCCCTTCCGAGGCTGATTTAATATGGGTGGTTGTCCCAGAAACTTTTTAAAGTCTTAGAAGGCTTGCTCACATTCGACTGTCCATTCAAATTCCTTTCCCTTCCTTAGAGTGGCGTAGAAGGTGAGAGATCTTATTGCGGATCCCGCCAGGAATCTGGAAAAGGCTGCCAGCTGCCCGTTGAGTTGTTGCACCTATTTGATACAAGTCGGGCTTTTCATGTCGAGTACGGCCCTGCACTTATCCGGGTTTGCTTCGATTCCTCTCTATGAGATCATAAAACCCAAGAATTTACTAGCTTCTACTACGAAGGTACATTTTGTGGGATTGAGTCGCATGTCGTGTCGTCTTATGGTGTCGAATACTTGTGTCAGGTCGGATAGTAACATCTCTTCATTTTGCGTCTTCACTAGCATGTCGTCTACATAGACCTCCATGATTTTTCCGATGTGATCCAAAAAAACTTTGTTTATTAATCTTTGGTAAGTGGCTCCCTCATTTTTGAGACCGAAAGGCATAATAATGTAATAGTAATTTGCCTTTGGGGTTAAGAAAGAGGTTTTTTCTTGGTCGGGTGGGTACATTGGGATTTGGTTATATCCCGAGTATGCGTCCATAAAGGAGAGGTATTTGTATCCGGAGTAGGCATCTACCAGTGCGTCGATGTTTGGGAGCGGATAAGGATCTTTTGGGCAAGCTTTGTTGAGATCGGTATAGTCGGTGCACATTCTCCACTTCCCATTTGACTTTTTTACCAAAACGACATTAGCAAGCCATAGCGGGTATTTGACTTCTCTTATGAAGCCTGCCTCCAGTAGAGCACGTACCTATTCTTCCACCGCTTGAGAGCATTCTGGTCCTAGCTTTCTGCACCTTTGTTGTACCGGCTGAGATCCTGGGTAGACTGCTAGCTTAAGGCACATTAGTTTGGGATCTATACCTGGCATGTCTGCGGCCTTCCACGCAAAGAGGTCGGCATTATCGCGTAGGAACTGTATGAGTGATTCTCTTGTGTCCCCTTTTAGGAGTGTGCCGATGTTGGTTATTTGGTTCGGGGTGTTTCCGATCTAGATTTTCTCTATTTATCCTTTAGGTTGTGGGCGAAGCTCCTCCCGCCTCCGAGCTCCACCAAGCTCAATTGTGTGGAATTCTTCACCTCTGCCTTTGGGGTTTAGACTTTCGTTGTAACAGTGGTGCACCATTTTCTTGTCTGCCTTTACTGTGGCTATTCCTTCTGCGGTTGGGAATTTCATGCATAGATGCGGAGTCAAGACTATTGCGCCGAGTTGATTTAACGTTGTCTGACCTGCTAGAGCATTGTAGGCTGAGCTTACGTCAATGATGATGTAGTCTATTTTGAGTGTTCTTGACTGAATTCCCTTTCCAAAAGTTGTGTGGAGCGAAATGTATCCCATTGGTTGAACCGGGGTATCTCCTAACCCGAACAAGCTGTCCGGATATGCTCTGAGTTCCTTTTCTTCCAAGCTGAGTTTGTGGAAGGCGCTTTTGAATAAGATATCGGCAGAGCTCCCCTGGTCTATCAGTGTGCGATGGAGATTTGCGTTTGCCAGTATGATTGTGATGACCATGGGATCGTCATGTCCTGATGTGATGCCGGATGCGTCTTCTATGGTAAAAGTGATCGCCGGGATGTCGAATGCTTCCTTCCTTTCTGTGACGTGATATATGTCTTTGAGATGTCTTTTGCAGGATGACTTGGAAATTTCTCCTCCAGCGAATCTGCCGTGTATCATGTGGACGTGTCTTTCTGGTGTCCGGGATGATCGCATAGTAGGTCCGACAACTTCTGCTCTTCTTCTTTTCCTTTGTTCATCTTCGTGGGTGGCCAGGTATCGATCTAACCTTCCTTCTCGTACGAGCTTTTCTATGACATTTTTTAAATCAAAACACTCATTGGTGGAGTGTTGGTGTGCGAAATTGTGATCACTACTTTTCACAACTCAAATAATCCCTAGTAATGGCCCCAAGAACTTGGTGCTCAATACCACGGCATAAACACAACTTTGCACAACTAACCAGCAAGTGCACTGGGTCGTCCAAGTAATAAACCTTACGCGAGTAAGGGTCGATCCCACGGAGATTGTTGGTATGAAGCAAGCTATGGTCACCTTGTAAATCTTAGTCAGGCAGACTCAAATGGGTATAGTGATATACGAATAAAGCATAAAGATAAAGATAGAGGTACTTATGTAATTCATTGGTAGGAACTTCAGATAAGCGTATGAAGATGCCTTCCCTTCCGTCTCTCTGCTTTCCTACTGTCTTCATCCAATCCTTCTTCTTCCTTTCCATGGCAAGCTTATGTAGGGTTTCACCGTTGTCAGTGGCTACCTCCCATCCTCTCAGTGAAAATGTTCCTATGCTCTGTCACAGCATATGGCTAATCAGTTGTCGGTTCTCGGTCAGGCCGGAATAGAATCCAGTGATTCTTTTGCGTCTGTCACTAACGCCCCGCCTGCTAGGAGTTTGAAGCACGTCACAGTCATTCAATCATTGAATCCTACTTAGAATACCACAGACAAGGTTTAGACCTTCCGGATTCTCTTGAATGCCACCATCAGTTCTCGCCTATACCACGAAGATTCCGGTTAAAGAATCCAAGAGATAAACACTAGAGCCTTGGTTGCTTGTAGAACAGAGTGGTTGTCAGTCACTTTGTTCATAAGTGAGAATGATGATGAGTGTCACGGATCATCACATTCATCAAGTTGAAGAACAAGTGATATCTTGGACAAAGAACAAGCGGAATTGAATAGAAGAACAATAGTAATTGCATTAATACTCGAGGTACAGCAGAGCTCCACACCTTAATCTATGGTGTGTAGAAACTCCACCGTTGAAAATACATAAGAACAAGGTCTAGGCATGGCCGAATGGCCAGCCTCCCAAAGAGGGTTCAATCATCAAAGCATGATTAAAAGCTCTCTAATACAATAGTAAAAGGTCCTACTTATAGAAAACTCGTAGCCTAGGGTGTACAGAGATGAGTAAATGACATAAAAATCCACTTCCGGGCCCACTTGGTGTGTGCTTGGGCTGAGCAATGAAGCAATTTCGTGTAGAGACTCTTCTTGGAGTTAAACGCCAGCTTTTATGCCAGTTTGGGCGTTTAACTCCCATTTAGGTGCCAGTTCCGGCGTTTAACGCTGGAATTCCTGAGGGTGACTTTGAACGCTGGTTTGGGCCATTAAATCTTGGGCAAAGTATGGAGTATCATATATTGCTGGAAAGCCCAGGATGTCTACTTTCCAATGCCGTTGAGAGCGCGCCAATTGGGCTTCTGTAGCTCCAGAAAATCTACTTCGAGTGTAGGGAGGTCAGAATCCAACAGCATCTGCAGTCCTTTTCAGTCTCTGAATCAGATTTTTGCTCAGGTCCCTCAATTTCAGCCAGAAAATACCTGAAATCACAGAAAAACACACAAACTCATAGTAAAGTCCAGAAAAGTGAATTTTAACTAAAAACTAATAAAAATATACTAAGAACTCAACTAAAACTACTAAAAACATACTAAAAACAATGCCAAAAAGGGTACAAATTATCCGCTCATCACAACACCAAACTTAAATTGTTGCTTGTCCTCAAGCAACTGAAGATCAAATAAGATAAAAAGAAGAGAATATGCAATGAACTCCAAAAACATCTATGAAGATCAGTATTAATTAGATGAGCGGGGCTTTTAGCTTTTTGCCTCTGAACAGTTTTGGCATCTCACTTTATCCTTTGAAATTCAGAATGATTGGCTTCTTTAGGAACTTAGAATCCAGATAGTGTTATTGATTCTCCTAGTTAAGTGTGATGATTCTTGAACACAGCTACTTATTGAGTCTTGGCCGTGGCCCAAAGCACTCTGTCTTCTAGTATTACCACCGGATACATACATGCCACTGACACATAATTGGGTGAACCTTTTCAGATTGTGACTCAGCTTTGCTAGAGTCCCCAATTAGAGGTGTCCAGGGTTCTTAAGCACACTCTTTTTGCCTTGGATCACAACTTTATTCTTTCTTTTTCTCTTTCTTTTTTTTTCGGTTTTTTTTTCGCCTCCCTTTTTTTTTGTATTCACTGCTTTTTCTTGCTTCAAGAA
Organism: Arachis stenosperma; assembly: GCF_014773155.1. NCBI lineage: Eukaryota > Viridiplantae > Streptophyta > Magnoliopsida > Fabales > Fabaceae > Arachis > Arachis stenosperma. The sequence continues at coordinate 98,011,801 of NC_080381.1, forward strand.
TCATTTTTTTTGATTTTTCAGATCCTCAGTAACATGTCTCCTTTTTCATCATTCTTTCAAGAGCCAACATTCATGAACCACAAATTCAAAAGACATATGCACTGTTTAAGCATGCATTCAGAAGACAAAAGTAATGCCACCACATCAAAATAATTAAACTGCTATAAAATTCAAAATTCATGCAATTCTTTTTCTTTTTCAATTTAGGAACATTTGTTTATTTAAGAAAGGTGATGGATTCATAGGACATTCATAACTTTAAGGCATAGACACTAAGACACTAATGATCACAAGACACAAATATAGATAAACATAAGCACTAAAATTCGAAAAACAGAAAATAAAGAACAAGGAGATTAAAAAACGGGTCCACCTTAGTGATGGCGGCTCTTTCTTCCTCTTGAAGATCCTATGGAGTGCTTGAGCTCCTCAATGTCTCTTCCTTGTCTTTGTTGCTCCTCTCTCATGATTCTTTGATCTTCTCTAATTTCATGGAGGATGATGGAGTGTTCTTGATGCTCCACCCTTAGTTGTCCCATGTTGGAACTTAGTTCTCCTAGGGAGGTGTTCAGTTGCTCCCAATAGTTTTATGGAGGAAAGTGCATCCCTTGGGGCATCTCAGGGATCTCATGATGAGTAGGGTCTCTTGTGTGCTCCATCTTTTTCTTAGTGATGGGCTTATCCTCATCAATGGGGATGTCTCCCTCTATGTCAACTCCAACTGAATAACAGAGGTGACAAATGAGATGAGGAAAGGCTAACCTTGCTAAGGTAGAGGACTTGTCCGCCACCTTATAGAGTTCTTGGGCTATAACCTCATGAACTTCCACTTCTTCTCCAATCATGATGCTATGAATCATGATGGCCCGGTCTAGAGTAACTTCGGACCGGTTGCTAGTGGGAATGATTGAGCGTTGGATAAACTCCAACCATCCTCTAGCCACGGGTTTGAGGTCATGCCTTCTCAATTGAACCAGCTTCCCTCTTGAATCTCTCTTCCATTGGGCGCCCTCTTCACATATGACTGTGAGGACTTGGTCCAACCTTTGATCAAAGTTGACCCTTCTAGTGTAAGGATGTTCATCTCCTTGCATCATGGGCAAATTGAACGCCAACCTTACACTTTCCGGACTAAAATCCAAGTATTTCCCCCGAACCATAGTAAGATAATTCTTTGGATCCAGGTTCACACTTTGATCATGGTTCTTGGTGATCCATGCATTGGCATAGAACTCTTGAACCATCAAGATTCCGACTTGTTGAATGGGGTTGGTAAGGACTTCCCAACCTCTTCTTCGGATCTCATGTCGGATCTCCGGATATTCACCCTTTTTGAGTGAAAAAGGGACCTCGGGGATCACCTTCTTCAAGGCCACAACTTCATAGAAGTGGTCTTGATGCACCCTTGAGATGAATCTCTCCATCTCCCATGACTCGGAGGTGGAAGCTTTTGCCTTCCCTTTCCTCTTTCTAGAGGTTTCTCCGGCCTTGGATGCCATAAATGGTTATAGAAAAAATGAAAAAGCAACGCTTTTACCACACCAAACTTAAAAGGTTTGCTCGTCCTCGAGCAAAAGAGAGTAGAAGAAGAAGAAATGAGGAAGAAGGGAATGGCTATGTGTTCGGCCAAAGAGGGGGAGAAGTGGTGTTTAGGTTGTGTGAAAATGAAGGGGTGAAGAAGGGTTTATATAGGAGAGGGGGAAGGGTAAAGTTCGGTCAAGTGAGGGTGGGTTTGGGAGGGAAAGTGGTTTGAATTTGAATGGTGAGGTAGGTGGGGTTTTATGAAGGATGGATGGGAGTGGTGAAGAGAAAGAAGGGATTTGATAGGTGAAGGGTTTTTGGGGAAGAGGTATTGAGGTGATTGGTGAATGAGTGAAGAAGAGAGAGAGTGGTGGGGTTGGTGGGGATCCTGTGGGGTCCACAGATCCTGTGGTGTCAAGGAAAAGTCATCCCTGCACCAAATGGCATGCAAAATCACGTTTTGAGCCAATTCTGGCGTTAAACGCCGGGCTGGTGCCCATTTCTGGCGTTTAACGCCAGGTTCTTGCCCTTTTCTGGCGTTTAACGCCAGTCTGGTGCCCCTTTCTGGCGTTAAACGCCCAGAATAGTGCCAGACTGGGCGTTAAACGCCCAAGTGCTACTCTTACTGGCGTTTAAACGCCAGTAAGTTCTTCCTCCAGGGTGTGCTATTTTTCTTCCTGTTTTTCATTTTGTTTTTGCTTTTTCAATTGATTTTGTGACTTCTCATGATCATTAACCTACAAAATAAAATAAAATAACAAAGAGAAATAGATAAAATATAACATTGGGTTGCCTCCCAACAAGCGCTTCTTTAATGTCAGTAGCTTGACCGAGGGCTCTCATGGAGCCTCACAGATACTCAGAGCAATGTTGGAACCTCCCAACACCAAACTTAGAGTTTGAATGTGGGGGTTCAACACCAAACTTAGAGTTTGGTTGAGGCCTCCCAACACCAAACTTAGAGTTTGACTGTGGGGGCTCTGTTTGACTCTGATTTGAGAGAAGATTTTCATGCTTCCTCTCCATGGTGACAGAGGGATATCCTTGAGCCTTAAACACAAAGGATTCTTCATTCACTTGAATGATCAGCTCGCCTCTATCAACATCAATCACAGCCTTTGCTGTGGCTAGGAAGGGTCTGCCAAGGATGATGGTTTCATCCATGCACTTCCCAGTCTCTAGGACTATGAAATCAGCAGGGATGTAATGGTCTTCAATCTTCACCAAAACATCCTCTACAAGTCCATGAGCTTGTTTTCTTGAGTTGTCTGCCATCTCTAATGAGATTCTTGCAACTTGCACCTCAAAGATCCCTAGCTTCTCCATTACAGAGAGAGGCATGAGGTTTACACTTGACCCTAAGTCACACAGAGCCTTCTTGAAGGTCATGGTGCCTATGGTACAAGGTATTGAAAACTTCCCAGGATCTTGTCTCTTTTGAGGTAATTTCTGCCTAGACAAGTCATCCAGTTCTTTGGTGAGCAAAGGAGGTTCATTCTCCCAAGTCTCATTTCCAAATAACTTGTCATTTAGCTTCATGATTGCTCCAAGGTATTTAGCAACTTGCTCTTCAGTGACATACTCATCCTCTTCAGAGGAAGAATACTCATCAGAGCTCATGAAAGGCAGAAGTAAGTCCAATGGAATCTCTATGGTCTCATTTTGAGCCTCAGATTCCCATGGTTCCTCATTGGGGAACTCAATGGAGGTCAGTGCACGCCCACTGAGGTCTTCCTTAGTGGCGTTCACTTCCTCTCCTTCCTCTCCAAATTCGGCCATGTTAATGGCCTTGCACTCTCCTTTTGGATTTTTTTCTGTGTTGCTTGGGAGAGTACTAGGAGGGAGTTCAGTAACTTTCTTGCTCAGCTGTCCCACTTGTGCCTCCAAATTCCTAATGGAGGACCTTGTTTCAGTCATGAAACTTTGAGTGGTTTTGATTAGATCAGAGACCATAGTTGCTAAGTCAGAGGGGTTCTGCTTAGAATTCTCTGTCTGTTGCTGAGAAGATGATGGAAAAGGCTTACCATTGCTAAACCTAATTCTTCCACCATTATTGTTATTGAAACCTTGTTGAGGTCTTTCTTGATTCTTCCATGAGAAATTTGGGTGATTTCTCCATGAAGAATTATAGGTGTTTCCATAGGGTTCTCCTAGGTAATTCACCTCTTCCATTGAAGGGTTATCAGGATCATAGGCTTCTTCTTCAGATGAAGCGTCCTTAGTACTGCTTGGTGCATTTTGCATTCCAGACAGACTTTGAGAGATCAAATTGACTTGTTGAGTCAATATCTTGTTCTGAGCCAGAATGGCATTCAGAGCATCAATCTCAAGAACTCCTTTCTTCTGATTAGTCCCATTGTTCACAGGATTCCTTTCAGAAGTGTACATGAATTGGTTATTTGCAACCATTTCAATTAGCTCTTGAGCTTCTGTAGGCGTCTTCTTCAAATGAAGAGATCCTCCAACAGAGCTATCCAAAGACATCTTGGATAGTTCAGAGAGACCATCATAGAAAATACCTATGATGCTCCATTCAGAAAGCATGTCAGATGGACACTTTCTGATTAATTGTTTGTATCTTTCCCAAGCTTCATAGAGGGATTCTCCATCCTTCTGTCTGAAGGTTTGGACTTCCACTCTAAGCTTACTCAATTTTTGAGGTGGAAAGAACTTTGTCAAGAAGGCATTGACTAGCTTTTCCCATGAGTCCAGGCTTTCTTTAGGTTGTGAGTCCAACCATGTCCTAGCTCTGTCTCTTACAGCAAAAGGGAATAGCATAAGTCTGTAGACCTCAGGGTCTACCCCATTAGTCTTGACAGTGTCACAGATTTGCAAGAATTCAGCTAAGAACTGATGAGGATCTTCCAATGGAAGTCCATGGAACTTGCAATTCTGTTGCATTAGAGAAACTAATTGAGGCTTAAGCTCAAAGTTGTTTGCTCCAATGGCAGGGATAGAGATGCTTCTCCCATAGAAATCGGGAGTAGGTGCAGTAAAGTCACCCAGCATCTTCCTTGCATTGTTTGCATTGTTGTTGTTTTCGGCTGCCATGGGTTCTTCTTCTTTGAAGATTTCTGTTAGGTCCTCTACAGAGAGTTGTGCCTTAGCTTCTCTTAGCTTTCGCTTCAGGGTCCTTTCAGGTTCAGGGTCAGCTTCAACAAGAATGCCTTTGTCTCTGCTCCTGCTCATATGAAAGAGAAGAGAACAAGAGAACGTGGAATCCTCTATGTCACAGTATAGAGATTCCTTGAGGTGTCAGAGGAAAAGAAAAGTAGAAGACAGAAGTAGAAAATTCGAACTTATCAAAGAAGATGGAGCTCGAATTTTGCATTAAGGAATAGTGTTAGTCCATAAATAGAAGGATGTGAGAAGAAGGGAAGTAATTTTCGAAAATTAAGTAAAAGATTTTGAAAACATTTTGAAAAACACTATTTAATTTTCGAAAATAAGAGTGGGAAAGAAATCAAGTGATTTTTGAAAGAGATTTTGAAATTAGAAGTCAAAAAGATTTGATTGAAAACTATTTTGAAAAAGATGAAGTTAAGAAGATATGATTGGTTTTTAAAAAATATGTGATTGAGAAAATATGATATGAAAACAATTTTTAAAAGATATGATTTTAAAAATTAATGACTTGCCTAACAAGAAAAGATATGATTCAAACATTAAACCTTTCTCAACAGAAAAGGCAATATACTTGAAATGTTGAATCAAATCATTAATTGTTAGCAAGTATCTTTGAAAAAGGAAAGAAATTGATTTTGAAAACATTTGATTGAAAAGATATGATTTGAAAAAGATTTGATTTTGAAAAACTTTAAAAACTTGAAAAAAAATTGATTTGAAAACAAAATCCTCCCCCTTGTGCCATCCTGGCGTTAAACGCCCAGAATGGTGCACATTCTGGCGTTTAACGCCCAAAACTATACCCTTTTGGGCGTTAAACGCCCAACCAGGTACCCTGGCTGGCGTTTAAACGCCAGTCTGTCCTTCTTCACTGGGCGTTTTGAACGCCCAGCTTTTTCTGTGCAATTCCTCTGCTGTATGTTCTGAATCTTCAATTCTCTGTATTATTGACTTGAGAAGACACAAATTAAAATTTTTTTTGGATTTTTAATAATCAAAATGCAACTAAAATCAAATAACAATGCATGCAAGACACCAAACTTAGCAGTTTGTATACTACTGACACTAATAAGAATGCATATGAGACACACAAAACACTCAAGTCAAGAGAATTTAAAGATTAGAGTAAGAAATCATCAATAACCTCTTGAAGATTAATGAAGACACATGCATGAATGCAAAAAGAACAGAAACATGCAATTGACACCAAACTTAACATGAGACTCTAGACTCAAACATAAAATATTTTTTGGTTTTTATGATTTTGTAATTTTTTTGTGCTTTTTCGAAAATTATATAGAAAAGAAAATAAAGGTATCAAAATTCTTAATGAGAATTCCAGGAATCATGCAATGTTAGTCTAAAGCTTCAGTCTAAAGGAATTAGACATGGCTAGCCAAGCTTCAGCAGGACATTGCATTCAAGAGCTAAATTGATGAAGATCAATCAGCTTTGGTGATGATAAGAACATCACCTTGAAACACTAGAATTCATTCTTAAGAACTCTGAAGAAAAATACCTAATCTAAGCAACAAGATGAACCGTCAGTTGTCCATACACAAAACAATCCCCGGCAACGGCGCCAAAAACCTGGTGTGCGAAATTGTGATCACTACTTTTCACAACTCAAATAATCCCTAGTAATGGCCCCAAGAACTTGGTGCTCAATACCACGACATAAACACAACTTTGCACAACTAACCAGCAAGTGCACTGGGTCGTCCAAGTAATAAACCTTACGCGAGTAAGGGTCGATCCCACGGAGATTGTTGGTATGAAGCAAGCTATGGTCACCTTGTAAATCTTAGTCAGGCAGACTCAAATGGGTATAGTGATATACGAATAAAGCATAAAGATAAAGATAGAGGTACTTATGTAATTCATTGGTAGGAACTTCAGATAAGCGTATGAAGATGCCTTCCCTTCCGTCTCTCTGCTTTCCTACTGTCTTCATCCAATCCTTCTTCTTCCTTTCCATGGCAAGCTTATGTAGGGTTTCACCGTTGTCAGTGGCTACCTCCCATCCTCTCAGTGAAAATGTTCCTATGCTCTGTCACAGCATATGGCTAATCAGCTGTCGGTTCTCGGTCAGGCCGGAATAGAATCCAGTGATTCTTTTGCGTCTGTCACTAACGCCCCGCCTGCTAGGAGTTTGAAGCACGTCACAGTCATTCAATCATTGAATCCTACTCAGAATACCACAGACAAGGTTTAGACCTTCCGGATTCTCTTGAATGCCGCCATCAGTTCTCGCCTATACCACGAAGATTCCGGTTAAAGAATCCAATAGATAAACACTAGAGCCTTGGTTGCTTGTAGAACAGAGTGGTTGTCAGTCACTTTGTTCATAAGTGAGAATGATGATGAGTGTCACGGATCATCACATTCATCAAGTTGAAGAACAAGTGATATCTTGGACAAAGAACAAGCGGAATTGAATAGAAGAACAATAGTAATTGCATTAATACTCGAGGTACAGCAGAGCTCCACACCTTAATCTATGGTGTGTAGAAACTCTACCGTTGAAAATACATAAGAACAAGGTCTAGGCATGGCCGAATGGCCAGCCTCCCAAAGAGGGTTCAATCATCAAAGCATGATTAAAAGCTCTCTAATACAATAGTAAAAGGTCCTACTTATAGAAAACTCGTAGCCTAGGGTGTACAGAGATGAGTAAATGACATAAAAATCCACTTCCGGGCCCACTTGGTGTGTGCTTGGGCTGAGCAATGAAGCAATTTCGTGTAGAGACTCTTCTTGGAGTTAAACGCCAGCTTTTATGCCAGTTTGGGCGTTTAACTCCCATTTAGGTGCCAGTTCCGGCGTTTAACACTGGAATTCCTGAGGGTGACTTTGAACGCCGGTTTGGGCCATCAAATCTTGGACAAAGTATAGACTATCATATATTGCTGGAAAGCCCAGAATGTCTAATTTCCAATGCCGTTGAGAGCGCGCCAATTGGGCTTCTGTAGCTCCAGAAAATCCACTTCGAGTGCAGGGAGGTCATAATCCAACAGCATCTGCAGTCCTTTTCAGTCTCTGAATCAGATTTTTGCTCAGGTCCCTCAATTTCAGCCAGAAAATACCTGAAATCACAGAAAAACACACAAACTCATAGTAAAGTCCAGAAAAGTGAATTTTAACTAAAAACTAATAAAAATATACTAAGAACTCAACTAAAACTACTAAAAACATACTAAAAACAATGCCAAAAAAGGGTACAAATTATCCGCTCATCAAGTGTCCGCGGATCCGATGATATTCACAGTATTCAGCTCGGTTTCCTCCTCCTTTTTTGCCTTTGAGTGGTCGAGTTGGTGGTATTTTTTCTGTGTTACTAACTTCTCTGTAGACATCCACAAGAGACACCCGAAGAGGGGTATAATTGTGGTACTTTTTGATGTTTTCTCCATGTCGATCTTCCTTTTTTCTGGAATCTTTGTCTTTATCCCGAGGGGTGAACACTGCTTTTGAAGTCTCTCCTAATCGGGAGTTTTCCTCCATGTTGATGTACTTTTCCGCTCTCTCCTGCACCTAGTTCAGAGATGTGGGATACTTCTTTGATATGGATTGACAGAAAGGCCCTTCTCGCAGACCGTTAATGAGACCCATGATGGTAGCTTCTGTTGGAAGGTTTTGTATATCCATGCATGTTTTGTTGAATCTCTCCATGTAGTTTCGCAAGGTTTCCCGCTCCCCTTGTCTGATTCCTAGTAAGCTCGGAGCATGTTTTGCTTTGTCCTTTTGGATGAAGAATCTGGCCAGGAATTTTTTAGCCAAGTCGTCGAAACTTGAGATGGACCTAGGAGGAAGGTTGTTGAACCATGTAATTGCTGTTTTTGTTAAAGTGGTTGGAAAGGCTTTGCAACGAACTGCATCTGAGGCATCGGTGAGGTACATTCTGCTTCTGAAGTTGCTGAGATGATGGCTGGGATCCGTTGTGCCGTCGTACAAGGTCATGTCTGGGAGTTTGAAGTCTTTTGGGATTCTTGTTTTCATGATCTCCCTGGTGAATGGATCTTTTTCCTTGCGGGTGCTATCTTTGGGGGTGGGATGGCTGGCTTTAGTCTTGACATCGGCCTTAAGTTTTAGGAGTTTGTTCTCCAATTCCCGGCGTCGTCTTATTTCTCTTTGTAGATCTTCTTTGGCCTCTCGTTGATGTAGAGTGTCTTCCTCGAGTTGCTTTAACCGACTTTGGAATTCCTCCAGGGCTCCCTCGTTTGGGGAGTTTTTACCATTGACTTGAGGAGTATCCTTTGGTGTTGTGCCCACGTTTTTGTGCAGCATTCTTTCTTCTTGATCTGAGGTGTGATCATTGTCATGGTCGTCTGCCATGGTAATGGGATGACTTCCAGGATCCCCGACAATGGCGCCAATGTTCCAAGGTTTACCTGAAACTAGAGGTCGATCTCGGACGAGATCTTTTATACCGATCGGAGCTGCTAAGTCCGATCTTACGGGGGTGTTTGGAGTCGCAGTGTCTGACGTGTGAGACTTGGTGGTAATGCTGATCCTTCACCCCCGGAGGGTAGGGGGTACCTGCAAGGGACTACGATGCTTAAGTTAGCAAGGGTATTAAGTAGGTATTGAGTAGAATCAGAGTATGAGTTATACCTGGGTGCTCCAGTGTATTTATAATGGCGTAGAGTGACCTTCTTAGATAAGATAAGTTAGTTATCTTATCTTATCTTTATCTTCGAGCGAGGTCATCTTATCTTTAAGGGAACCGCCTTTATCTCTACAAGCTTGGGCCACCCTTGGATTTGGGTCATGTTCCTCTGCTTGGGCCCTTTTATTAGGCTTTCCTGTGACTTGGCCGAGCTCTTTAAGAAGAGGCCGGGTTGTCCTAGCCTGATGAGGTCAGTCGTTTTGTCTGTAGAACATCCCGGGTCGGATAGCTCGACCCAGGGTATGAACAACATGATTCTCAGATAACCAGTCTAATCCGAAGATAAGATCAAGATTGATCATCAGCAAGCAGATAAAATTATGGACAAAATCACGTTGCTTGACCTTAAATAAAACTTGCGGACATCCTAGCCTAGTTACCATGGCTTCATGGGTGGCAATATACACCTTTAGGTCATAACCTAAAACTACAATCTTCAACCCTAACTCACTAGCTTTTTGGAATGCAATGAATGAATGTGTTACTCCCGAATCAAATAAAGCATTTAAAGTTTGACCAGCCATTTCACAGTTACATCGGATAAGTGTCTCGGATCCCTCGGCACCAACAGCTGAGGTGGTGAACACCCGGTCAGGCTGCTGTGCTCTCCCTGTACCTTGCTTCTACTTCTTCAAACAATTTGCGGCTTTATGCCTCGCCTTACCACAAGAATAACACAAACCCCATCCGGCCTTACACGCGGCTCCCAAATGGTGACTTCTGCACCTAGCACAAGTTTGCTCATTCTAAGGATGCTTTCCAAATCACCTCCCTTGGGAGTTGTTGTTGTTGGCCCTCTTGAAATTGTTTTGACCCTAAGTCTGGTGTGACCCAGAACCTCCCCGCTTGAAGGGCGGACCTCTAGGAACAAAGCTCTTTCCTCAGTTATGTGGGAATGATCCCCTATGACTTCCTCTCTCTGTAGCCGCCTTCTTCACACACTCTTTAGCAACCTTACTCTTGTTCACCAACTTTGAAAAAGTTCTGATCTCCATTGGTCCCACTGAACAGCTCCTTAAACTTGTCAAAATACTCAGATACGGACATATCACCCTATTTCAGCTGCAGTAACTCGAGTTCCTTGGTCGTCTTAGCAGAAGTTGGAAAGTACTTTTTATAGAACTCCTCCCGAACGGCATCCCAGGTGATATAGTCGTCACCCTGCTGCAGGAGACATCGGACTCCTTGCCACCAATGTGATGCTTCCCCAGTGAGCAAATAGGTAGCAAACTCAACACACTGACCTTCAGGTACCACCTGCGCTTGCAGTGCTCGCTCCATAGCCTGAAACTAGGTATCGGCTTCAATCGAGCTAGTGGTTCAATTCCTGAGCTCCAATTCCGTTATTGCCATGGTTGTTCATGTATTGCCCAAGAACCTCCGTTGTGGCCTGCATAGCAACAACCATGTTCTCTAACGCCGTCATAAAGTTTACGGGGTCATTTGGATTGATATCCGGCCCTCGAGCATTAGTACGACCTCTCCCACGGCCTTTACCGCGTCCATGAGGTGCTATCTGGTTCCTATACATACCAAACAATCGATATTAAGTTGATCAGTCTCAATATCGGAAGTTTAGTGCTTCAAAGTCCCAAATGCATGCTCATGAATGTTTATGCCAGTTATATCAAGTAGATATACTAATAGCACATAACACACACACAGACAATGCACAGAAGCATAGTCAGTCCGTCCTTCAAGCTCTATAGGAATGAACTACTCTGATACCATAATGTAACACCATATCATACATAGTCTTATGCTTAAGTCATAATTCATAAATGGCAAGGTTTTACGACCTCTAAAATAAAAATTTAGTATACATAGTAGTTGAAACAATATTTATAACTAGGAGCCTTTAAAGAAAAGGGGTAAAACAAAATCGTAACTCAAAAGCGCAACACTCCGACCGATAGTAACGGATAAGGAACAAGCTAAAGTGAGATTATATATATACAAATGAGTGCCAAAAACAGGAATATCAAAACTCAAAATCCGATTGCGAAGATAACCGATCTGAGCATAGAAATATATACAAGTAATAAAATAAGAAACCCCAAGGAAACTCAAAGGGACACAAATACAGAAAACCTATTCTCCAAAATCTCCTCTAAGAGGAGTCATCATAGTTTGTATTATTTAATGGAGATAAAAGTATCTAAGCAAAACATATAAACCAAAATAGAGTCCCGAGAATCAAGGATCTTCGCTAATCCAGAAGTCTCCAGCATGCTTCAACGAGAAGCCTCACGTCCTACATCTGAAAACCACAAAATCTGCATAGGTGAGAACCAGAGGTTCTCAGTATGGTAACAGTAGCCACATATCTAACATGCAATGTCCTGGGAAAGCCAAAGGCAATCCTAAAACTTCCACCAGATAAATTCAAAGCTTATAAACAGACTAAAGCATAAATGGCAACTGACTAAAGATCTTCAGTCTAGCTAATACTTCCCTTTCCAAATCCTTCAGACCTCCCAACCACAAACAGGAATATAATATGGCAAACACAGTTATTTCAGACAGGAGATATACATATAGGAAACAGATACAACATGTAGACAATTAGTAAGTAATATACAGTCAATTAGGCGATTCCAAACAATTCACATAATATGCATATGATGTATGCCTATCCTAATGGCTGATGAGTCTCATCTTTCAGTTATAAAGCAAACCCGACAAGTCCTGGTAGCTAACCATTGGACTGTACCTCTGTCGTGCATTCCCAACTCGAGTTATACTCAACATAATTCATAATTCATATCCATCACCCTCACTAGTGTACATTCACGGGGGCGAGCTCATCCAAAACTTTCAGTGTCCGGCCACACTTACGACATTGGGTCAGCAGTGTATTGAATCTCCACCTGATGCACGTGGTGGCCAGCCATTACTTTCTCCCAGGAAAACTCGTATCTCAGATATTAGAATTGCAACGTTCACATTTCATTTAATAAGCATATATGTAATTATACTAAGCCATAATTCAATAATGGCTCTGCCGTAGCTCGGCAATAACTCAGCCATCCATCTCATAATTCAATCGATATCCAGCCAATTTATTAACAGATACAGCTCATCGGATCATGGCACATAAAGCACTTCCGCCGCCATCCTCCGTATCTCATACAATCATATTTGATCATCATTGATCATTATTTCTTCCTTTTCTTCATTCACAAGTTACCTGATGAGCGGATAATTTATACGCTTTTTGGCATTATTTTTACATAGTTTTTAGTAGGATCTAGCCACTTTTTAGTATATTTTTATTTGTTTTTAAGCAAAATTCACATTTCTGGACTTTACTGTGAGTTTGTGTGTTTTTCTATGATTTTAGGTATTTTCTGGCTGAAATTGAGGGACCTGAGCAAAAATCTGATTCAGAGGCTGACAAAGGATTGCTGATGCTGTTGGATTATGACCTCCCTGCACTCAAAATAGAATTTTTGGAGCCACAGAAGTTTAAATGGTGAGCTGTCAACTGCGTTGGAAAGTAGACATCTAGGGCTTTCCAGCAATAAATAATAGTCCATACTTTGCCCTAGTTTAGATGACGCAAACTGGCGTTTAACACCAGCTTTCTGCCCTATTCTGGCATTAAATGCCAGAAACAAGTTGCAAAGCAGAGTTAAACGCCAGAAATAAGTTACAAACTGGCGTTTAACTCCAAGGAAGACCTCTACACGTGAAAGCTTCAATGCTCAGCCCAAGCACACACCAAGTGGGCCCGGAAGTGGATTTCTGCATCATTTACTTAATTTTGTAACCCTAGTAACTAGTTTAGTATAAATATAACTTTTTACTATTGTACTTATATCTTTTGTTCATCCTTGATCTGGGGATCGGGTCTTTTTCCCTATTTTTTGAATTCATATGCCATTTGGGGATGCTAGCCATTTGGCCATGCCTAGACCTTGTTCTTATGTATTTTCAATGGTGGAGTTTCTACACATCATAGATTAAGGTGTGGAGCTCTTCTGTTCCTCGAGTATTAATGCAAAGTACTACTATTTTCTATTTAATTCATGCTTATTCTTATTCTAAGATATCCATTTGCACACAAGAACATGATGAATGTGATGATTATGTGACACTCATCTCCATTCTCACTTATGAACGCGTGATTGACAACCACTTCCATCTACATGAAGACAAGCTTGAATATATATCTCTTAGACTTTTAATCAATGATTCACATCGACTCCCCTCTGACAATGGGGCATCTGAATCCAAGATCAGAGTCTTCGTGGTATAGGCTAGAACCCATTGGCAGCATTCTTGAGATCCAGAAAGTCTAAACCTTGCCTGTGGTATTCCGAGTAGGATCTGGGATGGGATGACTGTGACGAGCTTCAAACTCGCGACTGTAGGGCATGGTGACAAACGCAAAAGGATAATAAATCCTATTCCTACACGATTGAGAACCAACAGCTGATTAGCCATACGATATCTGTGCATGGTATTTTTCATCTGAGACAAGCAATTCGACAGTTGATTAGCCGTACAGAAATCGTAGAGGACCATTTTCACTGAGAGGATGGGAAGTAGCCATTGACAACGGTGACACCCAACATACAGCTTGTCATGGAAAGGAGTATAAAGGATTGGATGAAGGCAATAGGAAAGCAGAGATTCAGAAGGGACAACGCATCTCCATACGCTTATATGAAATTCCCACCAATGAATTACATAAGTATCTCTATCTTTATTTTATGTTTATTTATCTTTTAATTATCAAAACTCCATAACCATTTGAATCCGCCTGACTGAGATTTACAAGGTGACCATAGCTTGCTTCAATTCGACAATCTCCGTGGGATCGACCCTTACTCACGTAAGGTTTATTACTTGGACGACCCAGTGCACTTGCTGGTTAGTTGTGCGAAGTTGTGAAAAAGAGTGATATTACAATTGTGCGTACCAAGTTGTTGGCGCCATTGAGATCACAATTTTGTGAACCATTACCATACTCCCTAGCTTCTTTCCCATTGCTAGGCATATCATAATGATTTAAGATATAAGGGGTGAGATCGGAGGCTTAAAAGTATGAAATTTGGCTTTTGAAACTCAAAAATCAACTTTGGGATGAAAACAGGGTCACACGTTGACGTGGTGGAAATTGGCAGATTAAGAATTATTAAGGAAAATAGCGTTGCAAGTACAGCTCTTAACCGGCAAAAATCCACTTGTCATTTTAGAAAAGAGTTATCACAAATTCAAGAATAAGATTACTTGGAGTTTGAGTCCCAGGTCGTCTCCCAATGAGTTGACAAAAGAGTGCAGCTTATTCGTCGGAGATTTTCCAAGATATTTTTGAGTTTGATAAACAGGGAATTAAATCAGAGAATTTATGTGATTCAAATAAAAACCTTGACCGGGAGAAAATTAATCGGAAGTTCTATCCTTGTTGGGATTTTCTCAAGATCAATTAATAATTAGTAGTTATTTCTACTTAGTTAACCCTCACTAATTAAGGGAAAGTCAAGTAGTTGGGAGTCATCTTCTATTCACAAGTCCTAATCTTCCCCTTTGGAAAAGATTAAAGTTAGTGACTAACAAGTTAACCAACAATGAACCAATCACAATTGAACTCTTGAGTATCCCAACTCAAGGTTTTCCTTTTAATTCGCTCCCAATCAAGTTAGGGAACTACTCCATTATCATAAATATAAACTTCACAAAATTAAAGAGAGAATAAAAAGAAGACATAATAGACAATAATCAAAAGATCAATTAAAAATAAAATAGTTTCTGCATTAATAAATTCTAAAAGTAATCCAATTGGGACTCTAGACAAATTAAGGATATAAAAGAGTAAGCAAAAAGTAAGGAAACTAACTAGAATGATGAAGTATTGCGGAGGTAATAACTCTCTCAATATCCCAATCCAAAAAGCAATAAACAATAAAATCCTAAGAACTATGAGTGTGTAGAGAGAAACCTAGCGGAGGAAAAAAATCAGATCTAAAATTCAAAAGCTATCCTAATGTGAATCTCCGTCTCTCCCCTGAGTCTCTGCATGTTCCCTGGCTTTAGTCTGTGTTTCTGGGCCGAAAACTGGGTCAAAATGCGGCCCAAAATCCACGCCAGTAATTTCTGTAAATTCTGTAGATTGCCATGTCACGCGACCGCATCGTCCACGCATTCGCGTCATCGAGCATTTTTCCTTGCCATGCGTGCGCGTCGTTTACGTATTTACGTCACTCGTGCAGATTCCAATCCACGCGCTCACGTCAGGCATGGGTTCGCGCCGCTGTGATTTTCTCCAATTCGCGCGGATGCGTGAGACATGCGTCCGCGTTGCTTTTCGCTGGTCATCTCCTCAATTTCTTGTGTTCCTTCCATTTTTGCAAGCTGCTTCTCCATTTTCTAAGTCATTCCTGCACTATGAAGCCTGAAACACTTAACACACAGATCACGACATCAAATGGTATAAAGGAGAATAAAAATACACACTTAAAAGATCTTTAGGAAGCAAGTTTTCATTCATAGAACAATTTTAGGAAGGACTTGTAATATCATAAAATGATGGTTTATCAACCTCCCCACACTTAAACATTAGCATGTCCTCATGCTTAGTTGAAGGAGATAAATATGAATGAATAGGGACATGTAAGATTCATGCAATGCAATGCAGCCTATATATATGAATGTGACTATATGATTTTGTCTATTTGGTTAAAAACAAATAAGTTCTCTAAGACAAACATAGATCAAATCCCACTAATTTAAATCATACAGTAAAAGCAAGTAAATTTGTAAGAAGACAGCTCATGTAAGAAGGGAACATAGAATCAAGCATTGAACCCTCACTGGTGGTGTGTGTGCACTCTAATCTCTCCAGTGTATAGGGCAATCACTCTATCCTTCTCTAATCATGCTTTCTAAACTTTGTTCTTCACCTAACCAATCAACAATAATTAATGTATTAATGCAAACATCATGAGGTCTTTTCAAGGTTGTAACGGGGCTAAGGTAAGGGTAAGGGTATATATATATAAGGTTAAGTGAGCTAAAGTATGAATCTTTGACTAACCTAAGCTCTTACCTAGTATACATACACTCTATATAACTTAGAATCATGCCTAGCTACCAAAAATTCCTCACTTTACATTACCTACTCAAGCATCAGCTTTTCTTTAATTTTATCACATATGCATTGATTTTTCATTAGCTTAACATTGGGGTAATTTTGTCCCCTTATTTATTTATTTATTATTATTATTATTATTTTTATAGAGACATAAAAACTAAAATAACATATCAATGCATATGGAATTTTTGATTTTCTGTTTTACATGAGTAGGTACCCAAATTTCCCAATATTCAAAATTAGAAACATGATACATTCCCTTATTAACCCATGTTCCCACAGTTTTCCCCACACTTAAACAACACACAATCTCTATCTTAAGCTAACCAAAGATTCAATTTGGGGTGTTTAATTATTTTTTTGCTTGAGGTTAGTGATGTGGTAAAACATAGAACAAGGGGGATAAAAAGGCTTAAAGTGGTGAACAAGGGTGATTTAAAGGGTAGGCTTATTTGGGATAAGTGAGCTAAACAAGTAATGGCCTCAATCATATGCATGCAAATAACACATTAAACATTGGACATATAGGATAAAACAAAATACAAATTAAAATCATAGAGAAGTAAACACACAAGAATAAAATATTTATGGTTAAATAATGTAACCATGTATTTAGGCTCAAAGTCTCACAGGTTGTGTGTTCTTTAACTCAAAAACCATGTTCCAATTTACAATCTTCAAACAAGTTTAACATTTAAATTTAGATTTAAATTAGTGAAAATTTTCAAAAATAGGGTCTTGAAAGAAACTTATTATATTTCAACTAAATAGAACATGCATGCAAATAATCCTATTTCTAAACAATCTATCCTAAAGAAAAACTGACTAAATATCCTACTTTATTGATGTTAGGGAAGAGAAATTACCTCCGAAAGTCAAGTACTGACCGACCTCCCAACACTTAAGGCTTTGCACCGTTTTCGATGCCATCTGTCAGGAACAAAGGTGGGCTAGTAGCAATATCTCCACAGTCGGGACTGTCATGGCTCTTTGTGCTGGTAAATGAAGTGGAGTCCAGAGTGTCTGGGTCTTTGTCAGGTCTGTGGTTTTCTGTGAGTAGCTCATTGAGGTATTTAAATCGGCGCTGGTTGCGGCGCTCTCGTAGCTTCGCTTTCTATTCTTACCGGTCCAACCTTTCCAGTATTTGATGGAGCAGCTGACTTGTTAAAGGTGGTTGTGGTGTTGAAGGAGGAATGTCTTCAGCCTGTTCTGCAGGTTGGCTGGTAGTGGCTGCTAGAGGTCTGATATATTTCCCATTAGGGATGTATTGATCACTCTGTGGAAGCATGGCCCTGGTGTCCCCAGTCCTGTAGGAGACTCCAGTTGCGGAGATGAGATCTAAGACCTAGGCGGAAAAAGGTAAGTTACCCGTAATTTGTACGTGTCCCATGGAATTTTGGATGTGTCTTGGTAGGTTTAGAGACTGGTCTGTAATGATACACCAGAGTAGAACAGCCATGTCTGCAGTGAAGGAGGACTCATGAGTGCTCTGAAAGATGTAATGGGACATAATCTGCACCCATACTCGAGCTTCTAAGGTAAGTGCGGAAGCCGATATTCCCTTAGGTCGGGAACGATGGTATCCATAAATCCATCTGCTGCCAGGTTGTGTGATAACTCTGAGAATGGAGTCCCAGTCAAATTGGTACGTCTGATTCTTGAGTGCGGCTTCTTGAAATGCGTTCTGTCCTTCTGGAGCAGGGGAAAGATCTAAAGCTCGTTGAATGGCCTCTTCTGTAATGGGAACTTGCTTCTGACGGACATAGATAGACTGCAGGGTTGGCAAGTGAAAGTTGGAGTAGAATTCAATTACCCATGATAGATTAACCTATCGTAGCTGTCTCTATATGAATCCCCATTGTCTTCACTCAATGCGGGGCTCAACAAATTCAGCAATTTGGGTTAGGAGGATGAGAAGGTGCTCATTGTTATAGTTGGGTTTCGCCAGAATGGGGAACATCTGCTCACAGTAGCAGTTAGTGAACCGCGTAGCGTCCTTTGCTGGAAAGGCTTTTTATTTTTTATCGACCTTGATGATCCTCTTAATTCGTTTTGTTGAGGGCTTAACCGCTATTGAGGATGGCTCTGCCACTAAGGCACGTTTTGTTCCTCTCCTTGCCGGTGGGTTGGGAGTAGCTTTCTCTTTACCTTTCTTGGTGGCCATCCTAAAAAGGAAAGAGTAAGGACTTTAAAACTTCAAGGGTTGGAGCAAGGAAGAGAGCTGGATATGTGATAATCAATGCACGGTAAAAAAGGATAGCATTAACACATGGTCATGACTACATGTGAAAGTTCATCAATGGAAATAAAACAAGTGCATGTAAGGACAATTAAATGCAAGATGTTTATTAGCATGCTGGCAAAGGCATGAGTAGCATAGATCAAGCATTCAATGTCTAAGTTAGATTACCAAGTCTGTCAAACTAACAATCCGTTTGTGTGGACAATTATATTTAATTAATAAAATATAAAAAGAGTTTTGTGAAAAATAGGCATTAAAGTAGGATAACATAAAAGTAGTGCATGACGCCATACGGGCTTTTTCACAAAAACTTAGCATGCATGGTAAATAAGGTATTGAAATTATTAAATTGAACAAGCAAGCAACCCTATAAAAAGTAATATATAATTGTCAAATAATTCCTTAATAATCCACAAGCAAAATATAGAAAATAAATACCCAAATAAATTTCCAACACCAATAAAAAGGGTTTAAAAAGAAAAAGAAAAAAGAAAACATAGATAATGAAAGTAAAAAGAAAAAGAAGAAGAAAACATAAAAATAAGAATAAGAATAGAAAAGTAAA
This sequence comes from Arachis stenosperma, assembly GCF_014773155.1. Taxonomy (NCBI): domain Eukaryota; kingdom Viridiplantae; phylum Streptophyta; class Magnoliopsida; order Fabales; family Fabaceae; genus Arachis; species Arachis stenosperma. Next base: position 98,031,023 of record NC_080381.1, read on the forward strand.
GAGGGAAGAAGAAAAGAAAAACCTTGATAATGATGGTGAAAAAAAGGAAGTAGAAAGTGAGAAAGAAGGAAGAAGGAAGAAGGGAGAAGAAAGAAATAAGAATGGATAAGAAAAATTAGGATTTGGGGAGGAAAAGATAAGATATTTGGCTGATCTGGTTAAGCTGTGCGCCGCATGTGACGCGGACGTGTGCGTGGTCTGCGGTGTTTTCAAGTGACGCCAACGCGTGGGTCACGCGGTCGCGTGAGTTGATTTGTGCTATTGGTGCGAGAGCAGCCTCGCGTTCACGCAACTCTCTGTTTGAAACTCATTTTGCCAAATTTTAGGGTGACGCATTCATGTGGTTGATGCGATCGCGTGAATGGCCATATTTTGAAAACGATGCAGACGCATGGAGCACGCGCTCGCGTGGTAAAGCTTGTGCTTCTAGCATGATTCCAGCCCCACTCCATCACAACTTGCTGCCATACACCCGTTTACGTCGATTTTACAAGGCCACGCGTTCGCGTGGGTGACGCGGACGCATGGGAGGCTCTTTTTCAGAATGACGCCATCGCATGGGCATGGTTGTGCCTAAGGCACTAGTGCACGAAATTGTGATCTCAATGGCGCCAACAACTTGGTACGCACAATTGTAATCTCATTCTTTGTTGCACAACTAACCAGCAAGTGCACTGGGTCGTCCAAGTAATAAATCTTAGTGAGTAAGGGTCGATCCCACGGAGATTGTCGGCTTGAAGCAAGCTATGGTCATCTTGCAAATCTCAGTCAGGCGGGTTCAAATGATTATGGAGTTTTAATAACTAAAAGATAAATAAAACATAAAGTACAGACAGAGATACTTATGTAATTCATTGGTGGGAATTTCAGATAAGTGTATAGAGATGCCTCATTCCTTTTGAATCTCTACTTTCCTACTGCCTCCATCCAATCCTTCATACTCCTTTCTATGGCAAGCTGTTTGTAGGGGGATCACCGTTGTCAATGGCTACCATCCATCCTCTCAGTGAAAAATGGTCCAGTTACGGGTTACGTAGGGCTAATCATCTGTCGGTTCTCGATTGTGTAGGAATAGGATTTACTATCTTTTTGCGTCTGTCACCACGCCCTACAGTCGCGAGTTTGAAGCTCGTCACAGTCATCCCATCCCAGATCCTACTCGGAATACCACAGACAAGGTTTAGACTTTTTGGATCTCAAGAATACTGCCAATTGATTCTAGCTTATACCACAAAGACTTTGATCGCAAGGAATTGAAGGTTCTGTTGTCAGGAGAGGCAATCAAACGCATGGACCAGGAATCCAAGAGATACACATTCTAGCTTATTTTCATGTAGAACGAAAGTGGTTGTCAATCACGCGTTCATGAGTGAGAATGGTGATGAGTGTCACATAATCATCACATTCGTCATGTTCTTGTGTGCGAATGAATATCTTAGAGTATGAATAAGCATGAATTGAATAGTAAACTGTAGTACATTGCATTAATACTCGAGAAATAGCAGAGCTCCACACCTTAATCTATGGTGTGTAGAAACTCCACCGTTGAAAATACATAAGTGATAATAAGGTAGGCATGGCCGTGAGGCTAGCCCCCAATGTCTAAGGACTAACAATGATCAAAAGATGTTCCAAAAGCTCGTCCAAAGATCTCTAATACAATAGTAAAAAGTTCTATTTATACTAAACTAGTTACTAGGGTTACAGAAATAAGTAAATGATGCAGAAATCTACTTCCGGGCCCACTTGGTGTGTGCTTGGGCTAAGAATTGAAGCTTTCACGTGTAGAGGTCTTCCTTGGAGTTAAACGCCAGTTTGTAACTTGTTTCTGGCGTTTAACTCTGCTTTGCAAGTTGTTTCTGGCGTTTAACGCCAGAATAGGGCAGAAAGCTGGCATTAAACACCAGTTTGCATCATCTAAACTCGGAAAAAGTATGAACTATTATATATTTCTGGAAAGCCCTGGATGTCTACTTTCCAAAGAAGTTGAAAGCGCGCCATTTAGACTCTTGTAGCTCCAAAAATTCCATTTAGAGTGCAGGGAGGTCAGAATCCAACAGCATCAGCAGTCTTTTGTCAGCCTCTGAATCAGATTTTTGCTCAGGTCCCTCAATTTCAGCCAGAAAATACCTGAAATCACAGAAAAACACACAAACTCATAGTAAAGTCCAGAAATGTGAATTTAGCTTAAAAACTAATAAAAAATATACTAAAAAGTGAATAAAACATACTAAAAACTATATAAAAACAATGCCAAAAAGCGTATATATTATCCGATCATCACAATACCAAACTTAAATTGTTGCTTGTCCCCAAGCAAATGAAAGCAAAATAGGATAAAAAGAAGAGAATATACAATGAATCTCACAATATCAATGAAACTTAGTCCCAATTAGATGAGCGGAGCTAGTAGCTTTTTGCTTCTTAACAGTTTTGGCATCTCACTTTATCCTTTGAAATTCAGAATGATTGGCATCTATAGGAACTCAGAATTTTAGATAGTGTTATTGATTCTCCTAGTTCAGTATGTTGATTCTTGAACACAGCTACTTTATGAGTCTTGGCCGAGGCCCTAAGCACTTTATTTTCCAGTATTACCACCGGATACATAAATGCCACAGACACATAACTTGCTGAACCTTTTCAGATTGTGACTCAGCTTTGCTAAAGTCCCCAGTTAGAGGTGTCCAGAGTTCTTAAGCACACTCTTTTTGCTTTGGATCATGACTTTAACCACTCATTCTCAAGCTTTTCACTTGGACCTTCATGACACAAGCACATGGTTAGGGACAGCTTGATTTAGCCGCTTAGGCCTGGATTTTATTTCCTTGGGCCCTCCTATCCATTAATGCTCAAAGCCTTGGATCCTTTTTACCCTTGCCTTTTGGTTTTAAGGGCTATTGGCTTTTTCTGCTTGCTTTTTCTTTTTCTTTCTTTCTTTTCGGAAGCTTTTGCTTTTTCACTGCTTTTTCTTGCTTCAAGAATCAAATTTATGATTTTTTATATTATCAATAACATTTCTCTTTGTTCATCATTCTTTCAAGAGCCAACAATTTTAGCATTCATAAACTTCACTATAAAAAATATGCACTATTCAAGCATTCATTCAGAAAAACAAAAATTATTGCCACCACATCAAAATAATTAAACTAATTTCAAGATAAAATTTGAAATCCAAGTACTTCTTGTTCTTTTGTAATTAAGCACATTTTTCATTTAAGAGAGGTGAATGATTCATGGAATTATTCATAGCTTTAGGACATGTAGTGAAGACACAAAACATAGCCAAACATAAAACTCAAAACCGAAAACAGAAAATAAATAGACAAGGAGATTAAGGAGTGAGTCCACCTTAGTGATGGTGTTCGTCTTCCTCTTGAAGAACTAATGGAATGCCTAAGCTCCTCTATGTCTCTTCCTTGCCTTTGTTGCTCCTCCCTCATAGCTCTTTGATCTTCTCTAATCTCATGGAGAATGATGGAGTGCTCTTGGTGTTCCACCCTTAGTTGGTCCATGTTGTAACTCAAGCCTTCTAAGGAGGTGTTTAGTTGCTCCCAATAGTTATGTGGAGGAAATTGCATCCCTTGAGGCATCTCAGGGATTTCTTGATGAGGATCTTCCTCATGCTCTTGTTGAGGTCCATGAATGAGCTCTCTTGTTTGCTCCATCCTTTTCTTAGTGATGGGCTCATCCTCTTCAATGAGGATGTCTCCTTCTATATCAATCCCAGCCAAATTGCGTAGATGACAAATGAGATGAAGAAAGGCTAACCTTGCCAAGGTGGATGACTTGTCAGCCACCTTGTAGAGTTCTAGAGGTGTGATCTCATGAACTTCCACTTCCTCCCCAATCATAATACTATGGATCATGATGGCCCGATCTACAATCACTTCAGATCGGTTGCAAGTAGGAATGATAGAACGTTGGATGAACTCCAACCATCCTCTAGCCACAGGCTTAAGGTCCGGTCTTCTCAATTGAACCAGATTGCAACTTGAGTCTCTTTTCCATTGAGCTCTTTTCACACATATGTCCATGAGAACTTGGTCCAACCTTTGATCAAAGTTGACCCTTCTAGTGTAGGGACATGTGTTTTCTTGCATAATTGGCAAGTGGAATGCCAACCTTACATTTTTCGGACTGAAATCTAAGTATTTCCCTCGAGGACAATTAGAGCCCAGTGGCTACTCAAAATCCCTCTGAGGACAATTAGAGCCCAGAGAGGAATAATGCTGGCGCTGAACGCCCAGACCATGCTCATTTCTGGCGTTCAACGCCAGAAACAAGCATGAATCCGGCGTTGAACGCCCAAAGGGAGCATGGTTCTGGCGTTCAGACGCCAGTAACAAATAAGGAGGTGGCGTCTAACGCCACTCCAGCTTCCACCCCTGGCATTCAAATGCCAGTGGGGGATCAGTCACATACAAGTGCTGATAACAACCCTTCTAAAAAGGCTTCCCAACCCACTTCTGTAGGTAATAAACCTGCAGCAACTAAGGTTGAGGAATACAAAGCCAAAATGCCTTATCCTCAAAAACTCCGCCAAGCAGAACAGGATAAGCAATTTGCCCGCTTTGCAGACTATCTCAGGACTCTTGAAATAAAGATCCCGTTTGCAAAAGCACTTGAGCAAATACCCTCTTATGCTAAGTTCATGTAAGAGATCTTAAGTCATAAGAAGGAGTGGAGGGAGACTGAAAAATTTTACCTCACTGAAGAATGCAGTGCAGTCATTCTGAAAAGCTTACCTGAGAAGCTTAAAGATCCTGGGAGCTTTATGATACCATGCACATTAGAGGGTACTTGTACCAAGCAAGCTTTATGTGATCTTGGGGCAAGTATCAACCTAATACCTGCATCTATTATCAGAAAGCTTGGTTTAACTGAAGAAATCAAACCAACCAGGATATGTCTTCAACTTGCTGATGGCTCCATTAAATACCCATCAGGAGTGATTGAGGACATGATTGTCAAGGTTGGGCCATTTGCCTTTCCTACTGACTTTGTGGTGCTAGAAATGGAGGAGCACAAGAGTACAACTCTCATTCTAGGAAGACCTTTCCTAGCAACTGGCCGAACCCTCATTGACGTCCAAAAAAGGGAAGTAACCTTCAGAGTCAATGAGGAGGAGTTCAAGTTGAATGTTGTCAAAGCCATGCAACATCCAGACACCCCAAATGACTGCATGAGTGTTGATATTATTGACTCTCTGGTAAGAGAGGTCAATATGGCTGAGAGTCTCGAATCAGAGCTAGAGGACATCTTTAAAGATGTTCAGCCTGATCTAGAGGAATCAGAGAGAATAGTAGAACCTCTGAAAATCCCTCAGGAAGAGGAAAAACCTCCTAAACCCGAGCTCAAACCATTACCACCTTCCCTAAAATATGCATTCTTGGGAGAAGGTGATACCTTTCCTGTGATCATAAGCTCTACCTTAGAGCCACAGGAAGAGAAAGCACTAATTCAAGTGCTAAGGACACACAAGACAGCTCTTGGGTGGTCCATCAGTGATCTTAAGGGCATTAGCCCAGCTAGATGCATGCACAAGATCTTACTGGAGGGTGACGCCAAGCCAGTGGTTCAACCACAAAGGTGGCTGAATCCAGCGATGAAGGAAGTGGTGCAGAAAGAGGTCACTAAGTTACTAGAGGCTCGGATTATTTATCCTATTTCTGATAGCCCCTGGGTGAGCCCTGTCCAAGTCGTCCCTAAGAAAGGTGGCATGACAGTGGTTCATAATGAAAAAAATGAACTGGTTTCTACAAGAACAGTTACTGGGTGGCGTATGTGTATTGATTACAGAAGGCTTAATACAGCTACCAGAAAGGATCATTTTCCTTTACCATTCATAGACCAGATGCTAGAAAGACTGGCAGGTCATGAATACTACTGCTTCCTGGATGGATATTCAGGTTATAATCAAATTGCAGTAGATCCAATAGATCAAGAGAAAACGGCATTCACATGTCCATCTGGAGTATTTGCATACAGAAGGATGCCATTTGGCCTGTGCAATGCACCTGCAACATTTCAGAGGTGCATGCTCTCAATTTTCTCTGATATGGTGGAAACATTTCTGGAAGTCTTCATGGATGACTTTTCAGTATTTGGAGATTCATTCAGCTCCTGTCTTGACCATTTAGCACTTGTTCTAAAGAGATGCCAAGAGACAAACCTGGTTTTAAACTGGGAAAAATGTCACTTTATGGTGACTGAAGGAATTGTCCTTGGGCACAAAATCTCGAACAAGGGAATAGAGGTGGATCAAGCTAAGGTAGAGATAATTGAAAAATTACCACCACCTGCCAATGTTAAAGCAATCAGAAACATTTTGGGGCATGCAGGATTCTATAGGAGGTTTATAAAGGATTTTTCAAAAATCGCCAAACCTCTGAGCAACCTGCTAGCTGCTGACACGCCATTTATCTTTGATAAAGAGTGTTTGCAGGCATTTGAAACTCTGAAAGCTAAATTGGTCACAGCACCAACCATCTCTGCACCAGACTGGACATTACCATTCGAATTGATGTGTGATGCCAGTGACCATGCCATTGGTGCAATGTTGGGACAAAGGCATGACAAGCTTCTGCACGTCATTTACTATGCCAGCCGTGTTCTAAATGACGCACAGAAGAATTACACAACCACAGAAAAAGAGCTACTTGTAGTGGTTTACGCCATTGACAAATTCAGATCCTATTTAGTAGGATCAAAAGTGATTGTGTACACTGATCATGCTGCTCTTAAATATCTACTCATAAAGCAGGATTCAAAACCCAGACTTATAAGATGGGTGTTGCTTCTGCAAGAGTTTGATATAGAGATAAGAGACAGAAAAGGAACAGAAAACCAAGTGGCAAATCACCTGTCCCGAATAGAACCAGTAGAAGGGGCGTCCCTCCCTTTCACTGAGATCTCTGAAACCTTTCCGGATGAGCAACTCTTTGCTATCCAGGAAGTGCCATGGTTTGCAGATATCGCAAACTACAAGGCAGTGAGATTCATACCCAAAGAGTACGGTAGGCTGCAATCAAAGAAATTGATCACAGATGCAAAGTACTATCTTTGGGATGAACCATATCTCTTCAAGAGATGTGCAGACGGAGTAATCCGTAGATGTGTGCCTAAGGAAGAAGCATAGAAGATTCTATGGCACTGCCATGGATCATAGTATGGAGGACATTTTGGAGGTGAGCGAACAGCCACAAGAGTCCTCCAATGTGGCTTCTACTGGCCTACTCTCTATAAAGATTCCCGAGCATTTGTACTTAATTGTGACAGTTGCCAAAGATCTGGCAATCTGCCTCACAGTTATGCCATGCCTCAGCAAGGGATCTTGGAGATTGAGTTGTTTGATGTATGGGGTATTGACTTTATGGGACCCTTCCTACCATCATACTCAAACACTTATATTCTAGTGGCAGTGGATTATGTATCCAAATGGGTGGAAGCTATTGCAACACCCACCAATAACACTAAAACAGTGTTAAAATTCCTCCAGAAACACATCTTCAGTAGATTTAATACCCCTAGAGTATTAATCAGTGATGGGGGCAGTCATTTCTGCAATAAACAGCTTTACTCTGCTTTGGTTCGTTATGGAGTTAGCCACAGGGTAGCTACTCCATATCACCCACAAACTAATGGGCAAGCTGAAGCCTCAAATAGAGAACTCAAAAGAATCCTGGAACAGACTGTAATTAACTGTAGAAGGGATTGGGCAAGGAGCTTGGATGATGCTCTGTGGGCATACAGAACAGCATTCAAGACCCCTATAGGGACCTCTCCATACCAGCTTGTGTATGGAAAGGCATGTCACTTGCCAGTGGAACTGGAACATAAGGCCTACTGGGCAACCAGATTCCTAAACCTTGATGCCAAGTTAGCTGGAGAAAAACGATTGCTTTAGTTAAATGAGCTAGAGGAATTTAGACTCAATGCTTTTGAGAATGCAAAAATTTACAAAGAGAAAGCAAAAAGATGGCATGATAAGAAATTGTCATCCAGAGTCTTTGAGCCGGGGCAGAAAGTTCTGCTATTTAATTCCAGGCTCAAATTATTCCCTGGGAAATTAAAATCCCGGTGGAGAGGTCCATATGTGATTACAAGCGTATCACCATATGGATACGTAGAGCTTCAGGATAATGAATCCAACAAAAAGTTCATTGTTAATGGACAGAGAATTAAACATTATCTTGAAAGTAACTTCGAGCAAGAATGCTCGAAACTGAGACTTGATTAGAGCTCAGTGGTAGTCCAGCTAAAGACAATAAAGATGCGCTTGCTGGGAGGCAACCCAGCCATTTACAAAGTTTATTTACTAATTAAATAAATTTCCTTTTTTTATAGGTATGTGTCCAAGTATCTTCAAGATAAAATAGCAATTGCTTGAATTCACAGAGTTACAGGGGAATTTGGAAGTTCACTGGCGAAAAAAAGCTAGTAAAAAACATTTTGGGCGTTGAACGCCCAAAAGAAGCACCCACTGGGCGTTCAACGCCAGTAAGGGTAGCCATCTGGGCGTTAAACGCCAGAAAGGAGCATCTTCTGGGCGTTAAACGCCAGAAAGAAGCACCTTCTGGGCGTTTAACGCCAGATTGACAGCATCCTGGGCGTTCAGAAAAACGCCCAGTGACAAAGGACTTCCTGGCGTTCAACGCCAGAAAGATGCATCAGCTGGGCGTTCAACGCCCAGGAGAAGCAACATTTGGGCGTTAAATGCCCAAAACATGCAGCGTTTGGGCGTTTAACGCCAGGATGGTGGGGAGGAGGTAAAATTCATTTTTCTTTACAAATTTTCTAATTTTTTATGTTTCAATTCATGATTTCTTGCATCAACATGTTTCAAAATGTCACCCTTCAAATCAAATTAGTTTTCTAAGAACCCTAATTTCTAAAATCCTTTTTTTTCAAAAATATCAAATATATCTTAATCCATAAAGACATATTGTTTTCCAATCCAATCCAACTCTTTTAAGTTTGTTTTCAAAACTCAATTATCTTTTTAAAATCTTTTTCAAAATTAAAAATTCAGATTTATCTTTTTAAATATCATTCATATCTTTCTCTTTTTAAAATATATCTTTTTCTTATCATATTTATCTTTTATAAATCATATCTTCTATTTTATCTTTTTCTTATTTTCGAAATTTCCCACCCCCCTCCCTATATATTGAATTCGGCGCCCCTCTCCTCATCACCATTCCACACTTGCTCTCCTCCTATCCCTCTCCTTTCTTCTATTTTGCTTGAGGACAAGCAAAGCTCTAAGTTTGGTGTGTTTATCCGTGATCACAAAAATATACTCATTAAGATCATGGCTCCTAAAGGAAAACAACCCACCCCAAGAGGCAAGAAAGAGAATATTCCAAAGCCATTTTGGAATCAAGGGAAGTTCTTAACTAAAGAACATTCAGACCACTACTACAAAATAATGAGTCACAGATCAGTGATCCCGGAAGTCAAATTTGACCTGAAGGAAGATGAATATCTGGAGATCCAAGAGCAAATTCGAAACAGGAACTGGGAAATCCTAGCCAATCCTGAAACGAAAGTGGGAAGGAACATGGTTCAGGAACTCTATGCTAATCTATGGCAGACAGACAGGCAAAGAATAATTGGAGCTGCTCTCTATGACCATCGGACCTTAGTCAGAGGAAAGATTGTTCATATCCATCATGACAAAATCAGGGAGATCTTTAAGCTCCCTCAACTGAAAGATGACCCAGACTCCTTTAATAGGAGAATGATGAGGGTAAATAAAGGTCTGGACAAGATTCTAGAGGATATATGCATCCCTAAAGCCAGATGGACCACCAGCACGACTGGCATCCCAAATCAACTCAAAAGAGAAGATCTCAAACCAGTAGCCAGAGGCTGGCTAGATTTTATTGGGCGTTCCATACTGCCCACCAGCAACCGTTCTGAAGTTACCATTAAAAGAGCAGTGATGATTCACTGCATCATGTTGGGAAAAGAAGTAGAAGTCCATCAACTGATCTCGTGTCAACTATACAAAATAGCAAACAGGAATTCCAAGGATGCCAGATTAGCCTATCCAAGCTTAATTTCTATGCTCTGCAAAGATGTCGGAGTGAAGATAGGAATAACAGAGTATATCTCAGTTGAAAGGCCAATCACCAGAATATCAATGGACAGACAATAGCTGCAGGATGATCCAATCAAGAGGAGAGCACAGGAAGTCCTCCCAGAACTTCCTCAATTCGAATATTGGGAACATATTGAAGCATCTATCTCCAAATTGCAAGAAGCTATGGACCAAATAAAGGAAGAACAGAACAATCAAAGTAGCATGCTTTACAAACTGCTTAAGGAACAAGAAGAGCAAGGGCGTGATCTAAGGGAACTGAAGCGCCAAAAATTAATCCTTGAAAAGCACCCCACAGACTAGAGGAACATCTACTTCTCAAAACACAGGTTGTTGAGTTCTAATTTTAGCTTTAACTCTGTGATAGTGTTATTATAGAAATTTACCTTAGGAGATATATAGTAGTAGTAGTAATTAGTATATCTATTCTGGTTTTATTTCCAATTAAGTTATAATTTATTTTTCTCATCATCATCAGGCATGAATAAAATAGTAGATAATTAGAATCAAGAAGTAATTTATTTTTTCGAGTTCTTAATAATAAAAATTATAATTAACTATATGTGGTGGCAATACTTTTTGTTCTCTGAATGAAGGCTTGAACAGTGTATAATTTTTATCTTGAATTTTATGAATATTGGCTCCTGAAAGAATGAGGAACACGAAAAATATTATTGATGATCTGAAAAATCATGAAATTGATTCTTGAAGCAAGAGAAAGCAGTGAAAAAAAAAAGGAATAAAAGGCAATAGCCCTTAAAACCAAAAGGCAAGGGTGAAAAGGATCCAAGGCTTTGAGCATCAGTGGATAGGAGGGCCCAAGGAAATAAAATCCGGGCCTAAGCGGCTAAATCAAGCTGTCCCTAACCATGTGCTTGTGTCATGCAGGTCCAAGTGAAAAGCTTGAGACTGAGTGGTTAAAGTCGTGATCCAAAGCAAAGGAGTGTGCTTAAGAGCTCTGGACACCTCTAACTGGGGACTTTAGCAAAGCTGAGTCACAATCTGAAAAGGTTCACCTAGTCATGTGTCTGTGGCATTTATGTATCTGGTGGTAATACTGGAAAACAAAGTGCTTAGGGCGACGGCCAAGACTCATAAAGTAACTGTGTTCAAGAATCAACATACTACACTAGGAGAATCAATAATACTATCTGAATTCTAAGTTCCTATGGATGCCAATCATTCTGAATTTCAAAAGATAAAGGGAGGTGCCAACACTGATTAGAAACAAAAAGCTACAAGCCTCGCTCATCTAATAAGAATCTGAGCTCCATTTAAAACTCTTAGATATTATTACTTCTTAATTTCTTTTCATCCTATTTTATTTATCTAGTTGCTTGAGGACAAGCAACAGTTTAAGTTTGGTGTTGTGACGAGCGGATATTTTATACGCTTTTTGGGGGTAATTTCATGTAGATTTTAGCATGTTTTAATTGGTTTTTAGTAGAATATTATTAGTTTTTAGGCAAAAATCATATTTCTGGAATTTACTATGAGTTTATGTGTTTTTTTTGTGATTTTAGGTATTTTCTGGCTGAAATTGAGGGAGCTGAGCAAAACTCTGAGTTAGGCTGAAAAAGGACTGCTGATGCTGTTGGATCCTGACCTCCCTGCACTCGAAATGGATTTTCTGGAGCTACAGGAGTCCAATTGGCGCGCTCTCAACGGCGTTGGAAAGTAGACATCCAAGGCTTTCTAGCAATACTTAATAGTCCATACTTTGCGCGAAGATAGACGACGTAACTTGGCGTTGAACGCCAAGTACATGCTGCTGTCTGGAGTTAAACGCTAGAAATACGTCATGATCCGGAGTTGAACGCCCAAAACACGTTATAACTTGGAGTTCAACTCCAAGAAAGGCCTCAATTCGTGGATAGCTTTAGTCCCAGCCCCAGCACACACCAAGTGGGCCCCAGAAGTGGATTTCTGCACCAATTATCTTAGTTTACTCATATTTTGCAAACCTAGGTTACTAGTTTACTATTTAAACAACTTTTAGAGAATTATTTTGTACCTCATGACATTTTCAGATCTGAATTACATACTTTTTGACGGCATGAGTCTCTAAACTCCATTGTTGGGGGTGAGGAGCTCTGCAGCGTCTCGATGAATTAATGCAATTGTTTCTATTTCACTCAAACGTGTGTATGGTCCGATCTAAGATGTTTATTCGCGCTTAATTATGAAGGAGGTGATGATCCGTGACACTCATCACCCCCTTCAATCCATGAACGTGTGCTTGACAAACACCTCCGTTCTACATCAGACTGAATGAGCTTCTCTTAGATTCCTTAATCAGAATCTCCGCGGTATAAGCTAGAATTGATGGCGGCCACTCTTGAGAATCCGAAAGGTCTAAACCTTGTCTGTGGTATTCCGAGTAGGATTCAAGGATTGAATGGCTGTGACACGCTTCAAACTCGCGATTGCTGGGCGTGATGACAAACGCGAAAGGATCAATGGATCTTATTCCAACATGATCGAGAACCAACAGCTGATTAGCCATGCTGTGACAGAGCATCTGGAACGTTTTCACTGAGAGGATGGGAGGTAGCCACTGACAATGGTGACACCCTACATACAGCTTGCCGTAGACGTGCTTTACAAACAATTGAGTTGAATATTACACTGCAGAAATTCAGAGGACAAAGCATCTCCAAAACTCCAACATATTTCTCATTACTGCACAACAAGTAACTATTTCACACTCTTTTATTTTTCTAATAATTCCAAACACTTTTACTTCTTACAATTAAATCCAAATAACATTATTGGCATCCTGACTAAGATTAATAAAATAAACATAGCTTGCTTCAAACCAATAATCTCCGTGGGATCGACCCTTACTCACATAAGGTATTACTTGGACGACCCAGTGCACTTGCTGGTTAGTGGTACGAGATCATAAGAAATTTTGATTTTGATAATTGGGATTAAGATTTCGTGCACCAATGGTCAAGAGATGGATTCGATCATTGATAAATTCTTATCTACATTTGTGTCCTCTCCCATTGGACTTGACATGGAGATGAAAGAAGAAGAAGCACAACCTCCCATGCCCTTGGTGAACAATGAAGAAGAGATTGAATTGGAAGAAATCCACCAAGAGGAAGAGGTTGATATTGAAGAAGATTGCAAAGAGATGGAAGATGTCGAAGAAGAGCACAAGGGAGTGGAGCTTGCACGTTCATTAGAAACACCTCCCCCTAAGTTGCCATCATCCTTCACAATATTCAAGTGGGTAAAATTCATATCCCTTAGCTTTCAAATTCCACTTGAATACGGGCTACTGAAGATGGATGGTCAACTCAGAGCTCTTTGTGGCATTAAGAGTAAGAGAAAGATGGTCAGTGGTAAGAATTGTCTTGTAAGGTTCATTATGGCTGGAAGCTCAAAGTTTAAACGCAAAGGTTGGTATAGAGCTCAACTGAATGGGTCTAGGAAGTTGTTTGGCTGCTTTAGTGAGAATTCAGACTGCTTGCTACCCGGATGGAATCTTAATGATCAACAAGAAGACAGGTGCAAAAGTAAGATTTGGGACCCCGGAATTCAGACTAGAAATCAATACTCTTGGGGCCTTGTCACTTGCTTTAACTTGCTTGAAGGCTTTCTGTGCCTAGTTTGGGATCCCAGGGGATACTGGAATTCCAAATATTGGTGGAGATTTTTGGATGAATACAAGCACAAGCCACCATAACAAGGAGCTCACTAGAATGTCCAACTTAAGGACTTTAACTAAAAGTGCTAGGTGGGAGACAACCCACCATGGTATGACCGTTCCTTTTGCAGTTTAAATTTTAGTCTGTTTTTGAGTTTTGATTGAACCTGAAATTTTGTATAACATTCATTGCACTCTGCATACAGCATTAAAAAAAAGAAGAAATCGCACGTGACGCACCAGCATCGCCGACGCGTCCGCGTCATAGGTGCGTTGAGAAGAAAACAAAATTGAATAGAGAGTCACGCGAGAGCGTGGCTGGAGGCGTGCTTTTGGCACAATTTGATCCATGCGACCGCGTCGCTGACGTGTCCACGTCATGTGGGAAAAATGCTTCCCACGTGTCTGTGTCACCCACGCGAACGCATGCCCTGAAATCGACCTAAAAAGGGTGCATGGTCGAAAGTTAAGCTGGAATTGGGCTGGACTCGTGCTAGAAGCACAAGCCCTACCATGCGAACGCGTGCCCCACGCATCCGCGTCATTTTTTAAAATAGGCCATCCACGCGATCGCGTCCCCCACGCTACCGCGTCACCCAGAATTTTGGAAAAATACATTTAAACAGAGAGTTGTGCAAACGCGAAGTTGCACTCGCGCCACTAGCACAAATCGAGTCACACGTCCACGTGCCACACGCGTTCGCGTCACTTTCTCGAAGCGCTATCCACGCGACTGCGTGCCCCGCGCGTCCGCGTCCCCTGCGCCGCACAGCCTATCCATCCCAGCGCCAACTATCTTATCTTTTCTTAATCTTTTTCTTTCCCCTTTCTTAATTCTTTCTTCTTCCTTCTTTCCTTTCTTCTATTATCTCTATTCTTCACCTTATTCATTCTTTTTCTTCTTCTCTCTTTACTCTCTTCTTTCTTCTTCTCCCTTCCTTTTCTATATTTGCTGTTTTACGTTGGTGTTACAATCTTTTTACTCATCTGTTGCATATCTCCTGCATTATTTTAGGTGCTTCTTAACTTGTTTACTATTTAGTTGACATGCCATGTGCTTCTATTATTTTCTCACTTGCATGTTGTAGCTACCATGTAATTGAGACACTCATTATTCGGCATTAACCCACCCAGACTTTATTTATATTCTTATTTTTATTTCTGGGTTATTTTTCTTCTTTTCTCTCTTCTTTCAGGATGGCCACCACAAAGGGAGAGGAAAAGCTTCTTACTGGGGAGACAAACAAGTTCATCTGCTCAATCTTTGGAAAAAAGCATCAGTTGAAGCAACCCGTCCACCTACACATCTTAGCATGCACCGAGAATGGTGCAATCTTTAAGTGTGGGGAGGTCGATACCGATCTCCATGGGTTATTTACTCTTTTATCTCAACACCAATGGTTTATTTTCCTTGATAGTTGTTGCATTTGTATGTTTGATTGCATATTTTACCACTTCGTTGAAGTAATAAATTTCTTTTCAAGACTTTATTTTATAATATTTCACTAATTTAAATTAAAAATTAAAATTTTCTATGTGTTAAATTTGTTTGAAATTGTATTTGGAACATGATTTTTGAGCCAAAGAACACACAACCTGTGAGATTTGAGCTTATTCACATGGTTACATTATTTAACCATAATATTTTATTCTTGTGTATTTTCTTCTCTATAATTGCAATCTTTACTTTGTTTCAGTCTATATGTCCATTGTTTAGTATATTTACATGCTTGCATATGATTGAGGCCATATTTGATTATTAACTCACTTATCCCAAATAAAGCCTACCTTTTTATGTCACCCTTGTTAGCCACCTTGAGCTTTTTACTCCCCTCTTGTTTTATAACCACATTACTAGCCTTAAGCAGAAAAACAAAATAAAAAATCCTAAGTTGAATCATTGGTTAGCTTAAGATAGATATTGTGTAAAATTTAAGTGTGGGGAATTTTATGGGAACATGGATGATAGAAAAAGTAGGAAATTAAATTGAATAAGTTATTTGAAAATTTGGAAAGCATGCTCATGTGAAATCAAAATAATTAATTAACCATGTGCATTGATAGAAAAAAAATTATTAAGTAATTGAATAAGGGGATACAAAAAAAAAAGAAAAAATAAAAAAAATAAAAAAATATATATTTCCCCAAATGCAAAATAAAAAGAATCAATGCATATGGGACAAAACTCAAAAATAAGTTTGATACATGAGCGTGTAATACAAAAGTGGGAAAATTTTGGGTAGCTAGGTAAAGCATTTTAAATTATATAAAGTGTGTATGTTAGGTGAGATCTTAGACTAATCAAAGATTCACTTTGTTAGCTCACTTAGCCTTATACATATATCCTCACCTTTACCTTAGCCCCATTACAACCTTGAAAAGACCTCATGATGTTTGCATTGGTACATTAAATATTTGTTGATTGGTTAGATGAAGAACAAAGTTTAGAAAGCATGATTAGAGAAGAATAGAGTGAATAACCCTATACACTTGAGAGACTAGAGTGATATACACTACCAGTAAGGGTTCAATGCTTGATTCTATGTTCCCTGCTTTCATGAGCTATCTTCTTACAAGTTTACTTATCTTTTATTATGTGATTTGAATTAGTGGAATTTGAATAATTTTTGTCTTGGAGAACTTATTTGTTTTTAACCAAGTAGGTAGAAACATTTTGCATGTAATTGCATTCACATAGATAGGTTGCATTGCATACTCTATATCATTCCTCTTCACTCCTTTATTGCCTTTTATTTTCTTTTATTTAAATCCTTTATTGTTATCATTCGATGCCTTGATATGTGTGTTAAGTGATTTCAGGGATTATAGGACATGAATAGCTCAGAGGATGGAAAGGAAGCATGCAAAAGTGGAAGGAATACAAGAAGTTGAAGAAACTGCTAAGCTGTCCAGCCTGATCTCTTCGCACTCAAACAGTCATAACTTGAGCTACAGAAGTCCAAATGATGCAGTTTTAGTTACGTTGGAAAGCTAACATCCGGGGCTTTGCAACGATATATAATCTGCCATAGCTGCCTCGAAGTTAGGTGACGTAAACGCGTGGATGATGCGCCCGCGTCGCATCTGCGAACTTCAATCCACGCAAACGCATGGTCGACACCTCCGCGTCACTTTGCCGCGACCTGTACGGACCAGAAAGCGCTGGGAGTGACTTTTGGGCTGTTTTTAACCCAGTTCTCGGCCTAGAAAACACAGATTAGAGGCTGGGAGTGGAGCAGAATCAAATCATTCAATCATTACTCATAATTTTAGGTTTTAGATGTAGTTTTTAGAGAGAGAGGTTCTCTCCTCTCTCTTAGGATTTAGGATTAGGATTGTTTCTTCATACCAGGTTCAATAATTTATGTTTCTCTTTTACTTTTATTTACTCTGATGCTTTTATTTGTATCTGATTTATGTTGCCCAATTGGCTTATGAACTTTTCCATGTTAGAATTGACATCTCCATTCAGTTTAATTTGAGGTATTCCAGTTATTTATGATTTTTATCTAGCCTTTTATATTCTTGGCTTTAATTGATTAATTGGTAACTCTTGATTTGTCAAACTCATTGTCGACTGAAAATTGGAATTTTTCAAGAATTAACTCGAGTTCCAATAACTCTAGCCTTTTCCAAGGAAAGACTAGGACCTGAGGAACTAAACTTATTCCATCCACTTGACTTACCTTCATAGTTAGAGGTTAACTTAGTGGGAGAAAAATTCAATTCTCATCACAATTGATAAGGATAACTGGGATAGGACTTCCAGTTTTCATACATTGCCAAGAGTCTTATTAGTTATTAATTTATTAATTCTTGCAATCTATTTCTCTTGTTTAAAACCTTTTTCAAACCCAAACACTATTTTTCCATAACCAATAATAAATCATACTTCCCTACAATTCCTTGAGAAGACGACCCGAGGTTTGAATACTTCGGTTTATAAATTTATTGGGTTTTGTTACTTGTGACAACCAAAACGTTTGCACGAATGGATTTTCTGTTGGTTTAGAATCTATATTTACAACGCGACTATATTTTTATAAAATTTTTTACTAGCAAAAATCCTAACGTCAGTGAGCCAGGGGGTTCATCCACCCAAGTCTCCTTACCAAATAACATGGCATTCAACTTCATGATTTTTCCAAGGTACTTAGCAACTTGCTCTTCAGTAATATCCTCATCCTCTTCAGAGGAAGAAATTTCGTCCGAGCTCATGAATGGCAAAAGTAGGTTTAATGGAATCTCTATGGTCTATGGATGAGCCCCAGATTCCTTAGGTTCCTCAATTGGGAACTTGATAAACCCCAATATGACGGTTTATCTTGTATTGAATTTAGAGTATTTTGTAGACCTTTTCTCATATTTACCCAATGAATTAGCATGGTTTTGTATATTCTCCTTTAATTGTGCTTAAGAGTGAAAACATGCTTTTTAGGTCTTAAAATAAATAAATTTAATTTACCTTGATTCTATTAGATGCCTTGATATATTTGTTAAGTGATTTAAGGTTTAGGAGGCAAAGATTGGATCAAGGGAATGAAGAAAGAAAGCATGAAAAGTTGGAGAACTCATGAAGAAATGAAAGAACCGGAAAGCTGTCAAGCCGACCTCTTCGCACTTAAATGACCATAACTTGAGCTACAGAGGTCCAAATGATGTGGTTCCAGTTGGGTTGGAAAGCTAACATCCGGGGTTTCGAAACTATATAAGATTTGCTATGGTTGAACTGCGCATGGTGACGCGTACGTGCTGTTGCTGCCACCTGGTTCACTTAAAGCAAAACATGGCCAGCGAATTCTAAAGCCTTGTGGGCCCAATCCAACTCATTTCTGATGCTATTTAACCCAAGGAATGAAGAGGGAAACACATGTTAGTTACCATTAGTTTAGTTTAGCTTAGTTTTAATAGTTAGAGTTAGTTTCTAGAGAGAGAAGCTCTCACTTCTCTCTAGGATTAGGATTAAGATTAGGTTTAGTTCTTAGATCTAGATTTTAATTCATCTTCTTCTACTTCTATCCTCTTAATTCCTTGTTGTTACATTCATCTTCCTCTATTCTTTTGTTGTAATTTCCTTTATGTTGTTTTTGTATTTTGTTGTAGATCTACTTTTGTTCCTTCCTTTCTCTTTTAATTCAATAAGAGGTAATTCATGTAGATCTTGTTTCCTTTAATTGTTGATGTTAATTCTTTACATTTGATTGTTGTTAGAATCAATTCTTGTTGTTGATTTACTATGCTTTTCTTTTGTGCCTTCCAAGTGTTTGAGAAAATTCTTGGTTGGATTTTAGAGTAGAATTTTATACTCTTGGCTTGGAAAGGTAACTTAGGACCTCTTGAGTTACTAATGTCCAAGTAATTGATGATTGGGATCCATTGACTCTAGTTCTCACTAATTGAATTAGTGGAGAGTTAGGACTTATGGACTAGGATTGATATAGCTCATTTTACTTTCCTTTACTACTAGTTAGAGGATGATTTAACGAGATTAATCCTTGCCAATTCTCATATTGTGGTTAGTGATTAGGATAGAGATCCTTGACCACCAACCCTTGCCAAGACCTTTTTAGGACTTATTTTACTTTCTTTGCCAATTATATTTCTTATCTAAAATCACAAAAACCCCAAATACAACTCACAACCAATAACAAGACACTTCATTACAATTCCTAGGGAGAATGACCCGAGGTTTGAATACTTCGGTTATTAATTTTAGGGGTTTGTTACTTGTGACAAACAATCTTTTGTATGAAAGGATTATTGTTGGTTTAGAAACTATACTTGCAACGAGAATTCGTTTGTGAAATTTTAAACCGTCAAAAATCCAATCATCAAAAATAGCGCCGTTGCCGGGGAATCGCAATGGTGTTATGTTATTGGTTATTGTATATATGTGAATAGTGTGAATATGTTTGCTTTTGTTAGCTCTTGCTAGTTTTAGGATTTAATTTTCTTGCTTCTTATTTGATTTTGTTTTCATTTTTCTCTTGCTATCATGAATTCTCACCGTGGCTATGAGTTTGGTTATCAACATATTGTAGGAAATGAGGACTATAATGAAGATGTGTATCAAGGATGGGATAACCAAAGGTGGGAGGAGCCATATGCATATGATCAATCCTCTTGGCAACAACCTCCACCAATGCACTATGAAGAAGAGCCATTCTATGATGCATATCAATCCAATGGCTATGGTGAATCACCTTGTGACTTTCAAGAACCACCACCATATGCCTATGAACCATATCCTCAATATAACTCTCAACCATACTCACAAGCCCCTTTTTACCAACCACCTTCATATGACCCTAACCCATATCTATCCTACCAACAACCATATGAGCCATATGAAGCACATATAGAGCCACCACCATTCCAACATCAATATTTTCAAGAGCCACCTCCTCCACATTATTACCAAGATGAACCACCTCCAATATATGAAAATTTTCAACCACAAGATGAATACTACTTCCACCACAACCTCCCATGGAAGAATACTCATATCCATTGATCCAAGAGCCATATTGATGAGCGGATAATTTGTATGCTTTTTGGCATTGTTTTGAGTATATTTTTAGTAGGATCTAGTTAGTTTTTAGTATATTTTTATTAGTTTTTAGTTAAAATTCACTTTTCTGGACTTTACTATGAGTTTGTGTGTTTTTCTGTGATTTCAGGTATTTTCTGGCTGAAATTGAGGGACCTGAGCAAAAATCTGATCCAGAGACTCAAAAGGACTGCAGATGCTGTTGGATTCTGACCTCCCTGCACTCGAAGTAGATTTTCTGGAGCTACAGAAGCCCAATTGGCGCGCTCTCAACGGCGTTAGAAAGTAGACATCCTGGGCTTTCCAGCAATATATAATAGTCCATACTTTGCCCAAGATTTGATGGCCCAAACCGGCGTTCAAAGTCACCTCAAGAAATTCCAGCGTTAAACGCCGGAACTGGCACCTAATTGGGAGTTAAACGCCCAAACTGGCACTAAAGCTGGCGTTTAACTCCAAGGAGAGTCTCTACACGAAATTGCTTCATTGCTTAGCCCAAGCACACACCAAGTGGGCCCGGAAGTGGATTTTTATATCATTTACTCAATTCTGTATACCTTAGGCTACTAGTTTTCTATAAGTAGGACCTTTTACTATTGTATTTAAATCTTTTGATCACTTTAGATCTCTAGATCAGAGACTTTGGTAGCTATCTGTGTTTTTATGCTATCTTAGATCATTGGGAGGCTGGCCATTCGGCCATGCCTAGACCCTGTTCTTATGTATTTTCAACGGTGGAGTTTCTACACACCATAGATTAAGGTGTGGAGCTCTGTTGTACCTCGAGTATTAATGCAATTACTATTGTTCTTCCATTCAATTCCACTTGTTCTTTATCCAAGATATCACTTGTTCTTCAACATGATGAAGGTGATGATTGACGCCCATCACCATTCTCACTCATGAACAAGGTGACTGACAACCATTCTTGTTCTACAAGCATCTGAGGCTTAGTGAATATCTCTTGGATTCCTGATTGCACGATGCATGGTTGATCGCCTGACAACCGAGTGCTCGCCTGACAAACGAGCCAACCATTCCGTGAGATCAGAGTCTTCGTGGTAAAGGCAGGACTTGATGGCAGCATTCAAGAGAATCCGGAAGGTCTAACCTTGTCTGTGGTATTCTGAGTAGGATTCAATGATTGAATGACTGTGACGTGCTTCAAACCTGTAACCTACTGGGCGTTAGTGACAGACGCAAAAGAGTGATTCTATTCCGGTAGGGGAGGGAACCAAACCGGTGATTGGCAGTACTGTGACAGAGTGCGTGCATTAGCTTTCACTGCGCGGATGGGAGGTAGCTGCTGACAACAGTGAAACCCTACACGAGCTTGCCATGGAAAGGAGTAAGAAGGATTGGATGAAGGCAGTAGGAAAGCAGAGAGACGGAAGGGAAGGCATCTTCATACGCTTGTCTGAAGCTCTTACACCAATGATATACATAAGTATCACTATCCTTATCTTTATATTATTTTCGTTCATCATCATATACATTTGAGTTTGCCTGACTAAGATTTACAAGATGACCATAGCTTGCTTCAATGCTAACAATCTCCGTGGGATCGACCCTTACTCATGTAAGGTATTACTTGGACGACCCAGTGCACTTGCTGGTTAGTTGTGCGAAGTTGTGTAATGCCATGGAATTGAACCACCAAGTTTTTTGGAGTTCATGACCAGGGATTATGAGAGTTGTGAAAAGTATTGTTCACAATTTCGCGCACCAAGTTTTTGGCGCCGTTGCCGGGGATTGTTCAAGTTTTGAGCAAGCTTTTGGTAACAATGCCTGGGATTGTTCTAGTTTGGACAACTGACGGTTCATCTTGTTGCTTAGATTAGGTATTTATTTTTTTCGAAATTCTTGAAGATGAATTCTAGAGTTTCATGATGATTTGTTGAAATCTGGCTGGCTGAGAAGCCATGTCTAATCTGATTGGACCGAGGTTTCAACTTATCACCACAAGAGCGTGTTGATTTTCATCAATTTTGCTTTTGGAGCAGTGATCTGCTAAGGCTTGGCTGACCTTTGGTCATGTCTAGTGTTTGGGACCGAAGCTTTCCTTGAAAGCTTGGCTGGCTGTGAAGCCATGTCTAATTCCTGGACCGGAGTCTTAGACTAGCATTGCACTGATTCCTGGAATTCTCATTAAGAATTTTGATACCTTTTCCTACTTAATTTTCGAAAAATACAAAAAAATTTACAAAATCATAAAAAAACCAAAAATATTTGATGTTTCTTGCTTTAGTCTAGTGTCTCATCTTAAGTTTGGTGTCAAATGCATGTTTTTGTTATACTTTTCGAATCCATGCACATATTTCTTTGTTTTGATCTTTGAATTCTTTTGGCTTGAGTGTTTCTGTGTCTCATATAGTGTCAGTAGTACACAAACTGCTAAGTTTGGTGTCTTGCATGCATTGTTATTTGATTCTTGTTGCATTTTGATTATTAAAAAATCCAAAAATATTTTTAATTTGTGTCTTTTCAAGTCAATGATACAAAGAATTGAAGATTCAGAACATACTGCAGAGGAATTATACAGAAAAAGCTGAGCATTCAAAAATGCCCAGTGAAGAAGGCAGACTGGCGTTTAAACGCCAGCCAGGGTACCTGGTTGGGCGTTTAACGCCCAAAAGGGTATAGTTTTGGGCGTTAAACGCCAGAATGTGCACCATTCTGGGCGTTTAACGCCAGGATGGCACAAGGGGGAAGATTTTGTTTTCAAATCAATTTTTTTTCAAGTTTTCAAAGTTTTTCAAAATCAAATCTTTTTCAAATCATATCTTTTCAATCAAATGTTTTCAAAATCAATTTCTTTCCCTTTTCAAAGATACTTACTGACAATTAATGATTTGATTGAACATTTTTTGCCTTTTCTATGAAGGAAGGTTTTATGTTTGAATCATATCTTTTCTTGTTAGGCAAGTCACTAATTTTCAAAATCAAATCTTTTAAAATTGCTTTCAAATCATATCTTTTAAAATTATTTTCAAATCATATCTTTTCAATCACATCGTTTTTAAGACCATAACTTTTCAATCAAATCTTTTTAATCACATTTTTTTTAAAATAGTTTTCAATCAAATCTTTTTAATTTCTAATTTCAAAATCTTTTTCAAAAATCACTTGATTTCTTTTCCACTTTGAGTTTTCGAAAATTATCAATCAAATTTTCAAAATGTTTTCAAAATCTTTTAATTGAATTTTCGAAAATCCTCTTCCCTCCTTCCCACATCCTTCTATTTATGGAGTACCACTCCTTCTAAATGCACAATTCGAACCTTATCTAATTAAAGTTCGAACTCTTCTTCTCCTTCTTCTTACTATTTCTCTGACACTTCAAGGAATCTCTATACTGTGACATAGAGGATTCCACATTCTCTTTTTCTCTTCTCTTTCATATGAGCAGGAGCAGAGACAAAGGCATTCTTGTTGAAGCTGATCCTGAGCCTGAGAGAACCTTGAAGCGAAAGCTAAGAGAAGCTAAAGCACAACTCTCTTTAGAGGACCTGACCGAATTCTTCAAGGAAGAAGAACACATGGCAGCCGAAAACAACAACAATGCCAACAATGCAAGGAAGGTGCTGGGTGACTTCACTGCACCTACTCCTGATTTCTATGGGAGAAGCATCTCTATCCCTGCCATTGGAGCAAACAACTTTGAGCTTAAGCCTCAATTAGTTTCTCTAATGCAACAGAATTGCAAGTTCCATGGACTTCCAATGGAAGATCCTCATCAGTTCTTAGCTGAATTCTTGCAAATCTGTGACACAGTCAAGACTAATGGGGTTAACCCTGAGGTCTACAGACTGATGCTATTCCCTTTTGCTGTAAGAGACAGAGCTAGAATATGGTTGGATTCTCAACCTAAAGAAAGCCTGGACTCTTGGGAAAAGCTAGTCAATGCCTTCTTGGCAAAGTTCTTTCCACCTCAAAGATGGAGTAAGCTTAGAGTGGAAGTCCAAACCTTCAGACAGAAGGATGGAGAATCCCTCTATGAAGCTTGGGAAAGATACAAACAATTGATCAGAAAATGTCCTTCTGACATGCTTTCTGAATGGAGCATCATAGGTATTTTCTATGATGGTCTCTCTGAACTATCTAAGATGTCCTTGGATAGCTCTGCTGGAGGATCTCTTCATCTGAAGAAGACGCCTGCAGAAGCTCAAGAACTGATTGAAATGGTTGCAAATAACCAATTCATGTACACTTCTGAAAGGAATCCTGTGAACAATGGGACTAGTCAGAAGAAAGGAGTTCTTGAGATTGACACTCTGAATGCCATACTGGCTCAGAATAAGATATTGACTCAACAAGTCAACTTGATTTCTCAAAGTCTGTCTGGAATGCAAAATGCACATGGCAGTACTAAGGAAGCTTCATCTGAGGAAGAAGCTTATGATCCTGAGAACCCTTCAATGGAAGAGGTGAATTACCTAGGAGAACTCTATGGAAACACCTATAATTCTTCATGGAGAAATCACCCAAATCTCTCATGGAAGAATCAAGAGAGACCTCAACAAGGTTTCAATAACAATAATGGTGGAAGAAACAGGTTTAGCAATAGCAAGCCTTTCCCATCATCTTCTCAGCAACAGACAGAGAGTTCTAAGCAGAATACTTCTGACTTAGCAACAATGGTCTCTGATCTAATAAAGACCACTCAAAGTTTCATGAATGAAACAAGGTCCTCCATCAGAAATTTGGAAGGACAAGTGGGTCAGCTGAGCAAGAAAGTTACTGAACTCCCTCCTAGCACTCTCCCAAGTAATACAGAAGAAAATCCAAAAGGAGAGTGCAAAGCCATAGACATGGCCGAATATGGAGAGGAAAGAGAGGAGGAGGACGCCACTGAGGAAGACCTCAGTGGGCGTGTGCCAATCTCCTCTGAGTTCCAATGGGAATCTGAGGCCCAAAATGAGACCATAGAGATTCCATTGGACTTACTTCTGCCATTCATGAGCTCTGATGAGTATTCTTCCTCTGAAGAGGATGAGTATGTCACTGAAGAGCAAGTTGCTAAATACCTTGGAGCAATCATGAAGCTAAATGACAAGTTATTTGGAAATGAGACTTGGGAGGATGAACCACCTTTGCTCACCAAAGAACTGGATGACTTGTCTAGGCAGAAACTGCCTCAAAAGAGGCAGGATCCTGGGAAGTTTTCTATACCTTGTACCATAGGCACCATGACCTTCAAGAAGGCCTTGTGTGACTTAGGGTCAAGTGTAAACCTCATGCCCCTCTCTGTAATGGAGAAATTAGGGATCTTTGAGGTGCAAGCTGCAAGAATCTCATTAGAGATGGCAGACAATTCAAGAAAACAAGCTCATGGACTTGTAGAGAATGTTTTGGTGAAGATTGAAGACCATTACATCCCTACTGATTTCATAGTCCTAGAGACTGGGAAATGCATGGATGAATCTATCATCCTTGGCAGACCCTTCCTAGCCACAGCAAAGGCTGTGATTGATGTTGATAGAGGAGAATTGATCATTCAAGTGAATGAAGAATCCTTGGTGTTTAAAGCCCAAGGACATCCCTCTATCATCATGGAGAGGAAGCATGAAGAGCTTCTCTCAAAATAGAGCCAAGCAGAGCCCCCACAGTCAAACTCTAAGTTTGGTGTTGGGAGGCCACAACCAAACTCTAAGTTTGGTGTTGAACCCCCACATTCAAACTCTAAGTTTGGTGTTGGGAGGTTCCAACACGGTTCTGAGTATTTCTGAGGCTCCATGAGAGCCCTCTGTCAAGCTAATGACATTAAAGAAGCACTTGTTGGGAGGCAACCCAATGTTTTATAGTTAACTATTTTCTTTTGTTATTTTATCTTTTTTTGTAGGTTGATGATCATAAGAAGTCACAAAAACAATGAAAAGAGCAAAAACAGAATGAAAAACAGGAAGAAAAATAGCACACCCTGGAGGAGAAGAAGCTGGCGTTCAAACGCCAGTAATGCTAGCTGTTGGGCGTTTAACGCCCAGTCTGGCACCATTCTGGGCGTTTAACGCCAGAAAGGGGCACCAGACTGGCGTTAAACGCCAGAAAAGGGCAACAACCTGGCGTTAAACGCCAGGAATGGGCACCAGCCCGGCGTTTAACGCCAGAAATAGCTCAAAACGTGATTTTGAGCAACATTTGGTGCAGGGATGACTTTTCCTTGACACCACAGGATCTGTGGACCCCACAGGACCCCACCATCACTCTCTCTCTTCTTCCCCCATTCACCAATCACCTCAATACCTCTTCCCCAAAAACCCTTCACCTATCAAATCCCATCTTTCTCTTCACCACTCACATCCATCCTTCATAAATCCCCACCAACCTCACCCTTCAAATTCAAACCACTTTCCCTCCCAAAACCCACCCATAATGGCCGAACCTTTACCCCCCCTCTCTCCTATAAATACCCTTCTTCAACTCTTCATTTTCACACAACCTAAACACCCTTTCTTACCCTTCTTGGCCGAACACACTACCACCTCCCTCTTCCTCATTTCTTCTTCTTCTACTCTCTTCTTTCTTTCTTTTGCTCGAGGACGAGCAAACATTTTAAGTTTGGTGTGGTAAAAGCGTTGCTTTTTCGTTTTTCCATAACCATTTATGGCATCCAAGGCCGGAGAAACCTCTAGAAAGAGGAAAGGGAAGGCAAAAGCTTCCACCTCCGAGTCATGGGAGATGGATAGATTTCTCTCAAGGGTGCATCAAGACCACTTCTATGAAGTTGTGGCCTTGAAGAAGGTGATCCCCGAAGTCCCCTTTTCACTCAAAAAGGGTGAATATCCGGAGATCCGCCATGAGATCCGAAGAAGAGGTTGGGAAGTACTTACCAACCCCATTCAACAAGTCGGAATCTTGATGGTTCAAGAGTTCTATGCCAATGCATGGATCACAAAGAACCATGACCAAAGTATGAACCCAAATCCAAAGAATTATCTCACTATGGTTCGGGGGAAATACTTGGATTTTAGTTCGGAGAGTGTGAGGGTGGCGTTCAACTTGCCTATGATGCAAGGAGATGAGCATCCTTACACTAGAAGGGTCAACTTTGATCAAAGGTTGGACCAAGTCCTCACAATCATATGTGAAGAGGGCGCACAATGGAAGCAAGATTCAAGAGGAAAGCCGGTTCAATTGAGAAGGCATGACCTCAAGCCCGTGGCTAGAGGATGGTTAGAGTTCATACAACGCTCAATCATTCCCACTAGCAACCGGTCCGAAGTTACCATAGACCGGGCTATCATGATCCATAGCATCATGATTGGAGAAGAAGTGGAAGTTCATGAGGTTATAGCTCAAGAACTCTACAAGGTGGCAGACAAGACCTCCACTTTGGCAAAGTTAGCCTTTCCTCATCTCATCTGTCACCTCTGTTATTCAGTTGGAGTTGACATAGAAGGAGATACCCCCATTGATGAGGACAAGCCCATCACCAAGAAAAGGATGGAGTACACAAGAGACCCCTCTCATCAAGAGATCCCTGAGATACCTCAAGGGATGTACTTTCCTCCACAAAACTATTGGGAGCAACTGAACACCTCCCTAGGAGAGTTGAGTTCCAATATGGGACAACTAAGGGTGGAGCATCAAGAACACTCCATCATCCTTCATGAAATTAGAGAAGACCAAAGAATCATGAGGGAGGAGCAACAAAGACAAGGAAGAGACATTGAGGAGCTCAAGCACTCCATAGGACCGTCAAGAGGAAGGAAGAGCCGCCATCACTAAGGTGGACCCGTTCCTTGATTTCCTTGTTCTTTATTCTTCTGTTTTTCGAATTTTTATGCTTTATGTTTATCGATGTTTGTGTCTTGTGATCATTAGTGTCTTAGTGTCTATGCCTTAAAGTTATGAATGTCCTATGAATCCATCACCTCTCTTAAATAAAAACGTGCTTAATTGAAAAGGAAAGAATAGCATGAATTCTGAATTTTATAATAGTTTAATTATTTTGATGTGGTGGCAACACTTTTGTTCTCTGAATGTATGCTTAAACAGTGCATATGTCTTTTGAATTTGTGGTTCATGAATGTTGGCTCTTGAAAGAATGATGAAAAGGAGACATGTTATTGAGGATCTGAAAAATCATTAAAAATGATTCTTGAAGCAAGAAAAAAGCAGTGAATACAAAAAAAAAAAATTTCGAAAAAAAAAAATTTTCGAAAAAAAAAAGAGAAAGAAAAAGAAAGAAATAAAGTTGTGATCCAAGGCAATAAGAGTGTGCTTAAGAACCCTGGACACCTCTAATTGGGGACTTTAGCAAAGCTGAGTCACAATCTGAAAAGGTTCACCCAATTATGTGTCTGTGGCATGTATGTATCCGGTGGTAATACTGGAAGACAGAGTGCTTTGGGCCACGGCCAAGACTCAAGAAATAGCTATGTTCAAGAATCATCATACCTTACTAGGAGAATCATTAACACTATCTGGATTCTGAGTTCCTAAAGAAGCCAATCATTCTGAATTACAAGGGATAAAGTGAGATGCCAAAACTATTCAGAGACAAAAAGTTAAAAGCCTCGCTCATCTAATTAATACTGATCTTCATAGATGTTTTTGGAGTTCATTGCATATTCTCTTCTTTTTATCTTATTTGATTTTCAGTTGCTTGGGGACAAGCAACAATTTAAGTTTGGTGTTGTGATGAGCGGATAATTTGTATGCTTTTTGGCATTGTTTTGAGTATATTTTTAGTAGGATCTAGTTAGTTTTTAGTATATTTTTATTAGTTTTTAGTTAAAATTCACTTTTCTGGACTTTACTATGAGTTTGTGTATTTTTCTGTGATTTCAGGTATTTTCTGGCTGAAATTGAGGGACCTGAGCAAAAATCTGATCCAGAGACTCAAAAGGACTGCAGATGCTGTTGGATTCTGACCTCCCTGCACTCGAAGTGGATTTTCTGGAGCTACAGAAGCCCAATTGGCGTGCTCTTAACGGCGTTGGAAAGTAGACATCCTGGGCTTTCCAGCAATATATAATAGTCCATACTTTGCCCAAGATTTGATGGCCCAAACCGGCGTTCAAAGTCACCTCAAGAAATTCCAGCGTTAAACGCCGGAACTGGCACCTAATTGGGAGTTAAACGCCCAAACTGGCACTAAAGCTGGCGTTTAACTCCAAGGAGAGTCTCTACACGAAATTGCTTCATTGCTCAGCCCAAGCACACACCAAGTGGGCCCGGAAGTGGATTTTTATGTCATTTACTCAATTCTGTATACCTTAGGCTACTAGTTTTCTATAAGTAGGACCTTTTACTATTGTATTTAAATCTTTTGATCACTTTAGATCTCTAGATCAGAGACTTTGGTAGCTATCTGTGTTTTTATGCTATCTTAGATCATTGGGAGGCTGGCCATTCGGCCATGCCTAGACCCTGTTCTTATGTATTTTCAACGGTGGAGTTTCTACACACCATAGATTAAGGTGTGGAGCTCTGCTGTACCTCGAGTATTAATGCAATTACTATTGTTCTTCCATTCAATTCCACTTGTTCTTTATCCAAGATATCACTTGTTCTTCAACATGATGAAGGTGATGATTGACGCCCATCACCATTCTCACTCATGAACAAGGTGACTGACAACCATTCTTGTTCTACAAGCATCTGAGGCTTAGTGAATATCTCTTGGATTCCTGATTGCACGATGCATGGTTGATCGCCTGACAACCGAGTGCTCGCCTGACAAACGAGCCAACCATTCCGTGAGATCAGAGTCTTCGTGGTAAAGGCAGGACTTGATGGCAGCATTCAAGAGAATCCGGAAGGTCTAACCTTGTCTGTGGTATTCTGAGTAGGATTCAATGATTGAATGACTGTGACGTGCTTCAAACCTGTAACCTACTGGGCGTTAGTGACAGACGCAAAAGAGTGATTCTATTCCGGTAGGGGAGGGAACCAAACCGGTGATTGGCAGTACTGTGACAGAGTGCGTGCATTAGCTTTCACTGCGCGGATGGGAGGTAGCTGCTGACAACAGTGAAACCCTACACGAGCTTGCCATGGAAAGGAGTAAGAAGGATTGGATGAAGGCAGTAGGAAAGCAGAGAGACGGAAGGGAAGGCATCTTCATACGCTTGTCTGAAGCTCTTACACCAATGATATACATAAGTATCACTATCCTTATCTTTATATTATTTTCGTTCATCATCATATACATTTGAGTTTGCCTGACTAAGATTTACAAGATGACCATAGCTTGCTTCAATGCTAACAATCTCCGTGGGATCGACCCTTACTCACGTAAGGTATTACTTGGACGACCCAGTGCACTTGCTGGTTAGTTGTGCGAAGTTGTGTAATGCCATGGAATTGAACCACCAAGTTTTTGGAGTTCATGACCAGGGATTATGAGAGTTGTGAAAAGTATTGTTCACAATTTCGCGCACCACATATGATCCTAATCATATTATCCAAGAGGAACAAGAGTCAAGGGATCATCTCAAAGAAGCATTGGATCAATTTCAAGCAACCATGGAGTGTGTTGTGCAACAAGTGGAAAGAATGGAAAATATTGAACCACCACAATTCTACCAAGAAGAACCACCTTCCTATTATGAACCCTTTTCCCAAAATGAGGAACCCTTCCACCAACCCCAACCTCTAATGGATGAAACCCTTGGTATTCTTGTTCAAGGGCAAGAGGAGATGAAAAAGGATGTGCAAAATTTCATGGCCGCCTTGGATGCAGTAACAAATCAATTAGCCTCCCAATGCTTGAACACTTAAGGAACTCCTATGGCTACATGTGGAGAATCAAATGAAGAACATAGCATGAAGCTTTGTATTGGAACAATTGGAGGAAGCTTTAATTGTTGAAGACAAGGAAGAAGTGGTAGAAGACTTAGGAGATGCGGAGCTTCCATGGGAACATAGAGTTGAAGAAAACCCCTCCAAGATGATTGAAATTGATGCTAGGGAGGAAAGTGCACACCTCCCAAGGCATACTCCATATGAAGACTTGGATGGGATAGAGCAAGGATTGAGTTCCCTTGGTGATGAAGATCAAGCATTAAGTCTTAGTGGTGAAGAATCCTTTGAGCATGAAGAACCTTCTCCCGTTCGATTTGAAAGCGTTGAGGAGGTAAATTTTTCTCACCCTCCCTATTATGATTTGAGTAAAGAAAAAGGTTTAGATAAAATTGTTGAACAAAGGATTGAGATTAAGAGATCTTGTGAAGAGGTGGAAGTCCCTAGAAATAGAAGAACGGGGGTAGGTTATGCTTTGTCAAGACCTTTGGAAGCATCTTTACCTAGGTTGCTGTTCCGAGGGTTACCTGAAACGTGTAGCTCGGTCTTCTGGCAAGGCCCGAGGTGGGGGGTCTGTGACCCGAGCTGGTTGTGCTGAACGGCGGGGGGTTGTACCTGCAATGACACTCCGATGCTTAAGTTAGCATGGGTCCAAGCAGATATCAAGTAGAATTAGAGTATGAGTTATACCTGGGTGCTCCAGTGTATTTATAGTAGTTGGCTGCGATCATCCCTGGATAAGATATTCTTATCTTATCTTATCTTTTGGGAGATTCATCTCTATCTTTGCGGAACCGCCTTTCCCAGGCCCTTTCGGCCTTTAGGTTTTGGGCTTAGTTCCTTCTGATGGGCCTTTCTTTGGCCTGTTTGTCCGAGGTCCGACCTCGAACGTGGGCCTTGGGTCGAGGTCGGGCCTTCTATCAGCATTACCGAGTTTGGAGAGCTCGGTCAGGGTATGAACAGTGCCCCTGCCCGAGTTCGTCTTTTTCGGAAGGTCGAGCTCGGGCATAGTAGTTTTTCAGAATTTGAAAATGGTCGTTTCAGCATTTATTGCTTGTTACCGTTTTCTTCCTCGATTTCCGTGCGGCGCTCTGTGGAGGCTTTATTTATTTGCCCCTTTCTTCATTTTTCTTTGTTTATTCATCACTTCTTTTCGAGCATCTTCTCTTCTTTCTCTCTGTTCTTCGTCTTCCATTTTTTGTGCGTTTTTTCAGAGTTCTTTTCTGCGCCGCCGTTTTTCCTTTCGTCGGAGCTCGTCGCTTTCTTCTTTTCCAGGTTTGCTTTTTTCGCTTTTATTCTTCGTACGCTTCTTTTTTCTGATATCTTCTATGCCCGGGTTGCCCCGAAAAGAGGCGCCGCTATTGCTTTGTATGTGTGTGTGGGGGGACTCTTTTCTCCGATCCATTTTTGTTATTCGAGTTGCTGCCTTCTTGTTTGTAAAAGAACTTTGCTTTCTTTTGTTTTTGTTGAATTTGGTTTTTCTGCCTTTGTGTGATTTTTGTCTTGCTGTTGTATTCTTTCTTTGTAGGCAAGATTTTTTTTATGTCTCGAAAGGTGTTTCAAGCAATGTCGACCAAGATTCCGAGTGGTCTAGGTTGGGTAGATCCTGCTCCTTTAAGGGTCCCGTCTGTTGTAGATTCTGAGTATCTGATTAGGTTCCGTAGGGAGTGTAGTATTTGTGAGAACAGGGAGTCTGAGCGGGATTACGAGTTAGCAGCCCCGGAGTCCGAGGAGAGGGTATGTTTTCCGCCGTTAGAGAGTTCCGAGAAACTTTTCTTCTATGCTTATGATTGTTTCTTCTCCAAGCTAGGTGTCCGTCTTCCTTTCACCGACCTGGAATCCGAGGTCCTTTGGTCTTGTAACCTTGCCCCTACACAACTCCATCCGAACTCTTGGGCGTTTTTAAAGCTTTTCCAACTTTTGTGTCAGATTTTAGGCGTCTCCCCTTCTGTTTCTCTTTTTTCTTATCTGTTTGTACTGACGAAGCCGGGGTCGGGTGCTGGGAAGGTGTCCTGGGTTTCGTTTAGGGCTAACCAGGGTAGGAAATTTTGCACTTTGTATGATGAGTCGTTTCACGATTTCAAAAACTATTACTTCAAAGTCCGGGCTGTTGGAGATGTCCGACCTTTTTTCTTAGATGAGAGTGGGGAGCCTTCGTTTCCTCTTTGTTGGCAAGAGAGTGTGGTGTCGGTTAAGTACACTTTCGAGAGTCTAGATGAGGTGGAACAGGCTTTCGTTGGTGTGTTGAGCAGTCTATGGGGTCGGGCACCTCACTTGGATACGAAGAAAATGTTGGGAGATCCAAGCCTTCTCCGTTCCGAGTTAGGTAGTTCCCGACCTCTTTTTGAGATTTCATTTTCATATTTTGACTTTGTTTTGATCTTTCTGTTTGATAACCTCTTTGTTTCGTTTCTGCAGAGATGTCTTCTCAGGCTGATTCTATGAAGTTTCTCCGTCGAGCGAAGAAATCTGCGGCATCTCGGAATATCGAGGCTGAAGCTTCTCCCCGACCTTCTCCGCAGAAGACTACAATTGGTGTTCAGACTCGGTCGAAGACCATTCCGGTCCCTCAGTTCCGAGCTATAACTCAGGATCCTCCGACCTCCGGACCCGGTCAGCTTTCCCCGACCTCGACCTCGGGTCCTCCCCTCAAGAAACAGAAGACTTCCCGAGAGCCTGCTGGTTTCAATGACAAGGATTTCGATGCTCTCGGTTGGGTTGAGCAGCACATTCTTCCTCAGACTTTTATTTCTACTGATGATGCGTCCATGGAGCATCACTTTCAGTATATGGCGCGGAGTTGTGTTCGGATGGCTAGCCTTCATGCCGCCATTGCTCGGGAGTTTAAGAAAGCTCCCTTGGGGCGACCAGCTCCCGACTTGAGAAGGCCCGGTCCGAGCTTGATAAGGTTAGTCAGCTGAAGGATGCTAGGATTGCCGAGCTGGAGGAGTCTTTGGAGGAAGAGAAGACTAGGGCTACCGCGGCTGTGGCGGTGGCGAAGACGTCTGAGGAGATGGCGAGGGTGGCGACGGAGAACTATACCAAGCTGTATGCTGAGCTTGTGGAGACGAAGGAGAAGCTGCAATCTGCTCGGGATGACTTTTATGAGCTGGAAGATAATGTGGCCAAGGGTATGGATGCTATGTTTGTGAATTTGAGGGATCAGGTCCGGGTTCTTGCTCCCGAATTGGATCTCAGTTTGTTCAGTACGGATAACATGGTGTGGAGGGGAAGATTGTTCCTGCCCCTGTTGAGGATGAGGTTCCGATGTCCGACCCCAAGGCTCTGGTGTCCGACCCCGAGGCTCCGGTCGTGAACCCGACTTCACCTTTGGCCGAGGATAGAGTTGGTATGGAGGTTCCAAGCGATGGTGCTGTTCCTGCAGTCCCGATATCCATGTTTCAGCCAGGTGTTGATGCGGAGTCTGGAAAGGGCCTTGATCCTCTGTAATTTTTTGTACTTTTTGTGCTTTTGCCCGACCTGTGGGCTTTTTGTTTTTTGGATGTTTTTTGCAAACATTTTGGACACCTGTTCTGCTATTTTAGCTACTCTTGTAGCTTTATTATGCCATGCTTTGTGTTTCGATTTGTCTTGTTCCGCTTTTATGCTTTTTAGTTGTTCTCGGATAACAACTTTTTAGCTAGCGTTTTGACTTCCCGCTTTTTGCTTTTTTAGTTGTTTTTGGGTAACAACTTTTTAGCTAGCGCTTTGACTTCCTCGCTTTTTGCTTTTTAGTTGTTTTTGGGTAACAACTTTTTAGCTAGCGCCTTGACTTTCTCGCTTTTTGCTTTTTAGTTGTTTTTGGGTAACAACTTTTTAGCTAGCGCCTTGACTTTCTCGCTTTTTGCTTTTTAGTTGTTTTTGGGTAACAACTTTTTAGCTAGCGCCTTGACTTTCTCGCTTTTTGCTTTTTAGTTGTTTTTGGGTGACAACTTTTTAGCTAGCGCCTTGACTTTCTCGCTTTTTGCTTTTTAGTTGTTTTTGGGTAACAACTTTTTAGCTAGCGCCTTGACTTTCTCGCTTTTTGCTTTTTAGTTGTTTTTGGGTAACAACTTTTTAGCTAGCGCCTTGACTTTCTCGCTTTTTGCTTTTTAGTTGTTTTTTGGGTAACAACTTTTTAGCTAGCGCCTTGACTTTCTCGCTTTTTGCTTTTTAGTTGTTTTTGGGTAACAACTTTTTAGCTAGCGCCTTGACTTTCTTGCTTTTTGCTTTTTAGTTGTTTTTGGGTAACAACTTTTTAGCTAGCGCCTTGACTTTCTCGCTTTTTGCTTTTTAGTTGTTTTTGGGTAACAACTTTTTAGCTAGCGCCTTGACTTTCTCGCTTTTTGCTTTTTAGTTGTTTTGGGTAACAACTTTTTAGCTAGCGCCTTGACTTTCTTGCTTTTTGCTTTTTAGTTGTTTTTGGGTAACAACTTTTTAGCTAGCGTTTCTCGAAGTCCTGGTTCTTTTGCCAGCTTCTTTCTTGGGTCCGAGTTTACTCTCGGACATCGGGATCCTTGAGTACCCCTTTGGTCAGGTCCGACTTCGTTGTTTGGTCGGCCTTTTTTAAGTTATTTTGTAACTTCTTTTCTACTTGGCTTTTTGAGCCATTTCAGAGTTACTTTTATAACTTCTCACATTAATTTGAACCTCGTCGCTTCATCTTTGCCGACCTCGTATGGCCTTTGGCAAATGATTTTTTGCGTTTTGCCGAGCATAAATTAATGCGCCTTGGTGGGGTACTTTTTAGGATATGCTTTATAACGAGAAAGAGAAAATAAAGAAATTTGATTAGTATTAAAAAGAGGAATATGTACAAAGTGTTTACCCTTTTGACTAGGTCGGGTGTCCTACTTAACCGGGTGTCTCATTAAAAAACCCTCGTGGGGAAAAAGAGTACACCTCGGGTTAAGTTATTCTAGCTGTAGTATCGTCTTAGGTTACAGGCGTGCCAGGTTCTGGGCAGCTCATTGCCTTCTAGGTCGGATATCTTGTAGTAGCCTGTCCCTAAGATTTCTGTTACTTTGTAGGGCCCCTTCCAATTTGCGGCTAGCTTTCCTTCTCCCGATTTTTGTGTTCCGATGTCGTTTCGGATTAAAATCAGGTCGTGAGTGGAGAAGCTTCGTTTTATCACCTTTCGGTTATATCTGAGGGCCGTTCGTCGTTTTAAGACTTCTTCTCTGATTCGGGCTCTTTCTCGGACCTCGGGTAGGAGGTCGAGTTCTTCCCTTTGTGCCTGAGGGTTGCCTCCTTCGTTGTAGAGTGCGGGGTTGTCCGATATGCCCATAATACCTGGGGGAGTTCATCGGCCCATGCCCCTTTGGCCTCTTGGAGTCTTCGTTTTAACCCGGCCAAGATGACTTTATTTGCGGCCTCTGCTTGTCCATTGGCTTGCGGGTGTTCGACCGATGTGAACTGCTGTTTGATTTTTAGCTCGGCCACCAAGTTCTGAAAACTTGTGTCTGTGAACTGTGTTCCATTGTCTGTTGTGATGGAGTAGGGGACTCCGAACCTCGTGACAATGTTTTTGTATAGGAATTTACGGCTTTTCTGAGCCGTAATAGTGGCTAAGGGTTCAGCCTCGATCCACTTTGTGAAGTAGTCGACCCCTACTATGAGGTACTTGACTTGCCCCGGTCCTTGTGGGAATGGGCCGAGTAGGTCGAGTCCCCACTTTGCGAAGGGCCATGGTGCGGTGATGCTTATGAGGTCTTCGGGCGGTGCTTTGTGAAAATTGGCGTTTTTTTGGCAGGGGGGGCATATTTTCACAAACTCTACCGCGTCTCTTTGCAAGGTCGGCCAGTAGAACCCGGCTCTGACTATTTTCTTGGACAGGGCCCGGGCTCCGAGATGGTTCCCACACATGCCTTTGTGGACTTCTTCGAGGACGCTCTTTGTTTCTGTGGTCGGGACGCACCTCAGGAGGGGGTTTGAGAATCCTCTTCTGTATAATATGTCGTGGATTAACGTGTAGTTCTGGGCGTCTTTTGTAAGCCTTTTAGCTTCTTTTCTTTCGGCGGGGAGAGTTCCCGATTTCAGATAGTTGAGTATGGGGGTTATCCATCCTTGTTGTTGCCCGGATATATTTAGTATTTCTTCCTCCCTTAACACGGAGGGGGATTGTAGAGTTTCTTGGAGGAGACTTCTGTTGTTCCCTCCGGGCTTGGTGCTAGCAAGTTTTGAGAGGGCGTCTGCCCGGGCATTTTGCTCCCGGGGTATGTGCTGGATTTGTATTTCCGGGAAGTGTCGTAATTGCGCCTGTGTTTGGTCCAGGTATTTTTTCATAGTAGGGTCTTTGGCCTGGTAGCTTCCATTTACTTGTGATGTGACGACCTGGGAGTCGCTGAAGATCGTGATCCTCTTTGCTCTGACCTCTTCGGCTAGTTTTAGTCCCGCTAGTAGGGCTTCGTATTCGGCTTGGTTATTTGAGGCCTGGAACTCGAATTTTAGGGATAGCTCAATCCGTGTTCCTTGATCGCTTTCGAGTATAACACCGGCCCCGCTTCCTGTTTTGTTTGAGGATCCGTCGACATACAGATTCCATGAGAGTGGGGTTCCCGGGGTCTCAGTGTATTCTGCGACGAAGTCGGCTAGGTATTGAGATTTTATGGCAGTCCGGGCTTCATAGTGGAGGTCGAACTCGGACAATTCCACCGCCCATTGTAGGATTCGTCCTGCCATGTCTGTCTTTTGTAGGATGTGTCTCATGGGTTGGTTTGTCCGGACTTTGATGGTGTGGGCTTGAAAGTAGGGGCGGAGTCTCCGAGCTGTGAACACTAGTGCATAGGCGAATTTCTCTATTTTCTGATAGTTTAATTCGGCCCCTTGTAGTGCTTTGCTTACGAAGTATATGGGGTGTTGCCCCTCCTCATTTTCTCGTATTAGTGCCGAGGCGACTGCCCGATGTCCGACCGACAGGTATAGTACGAGCTCTTCCCCTTTTAGAGGTCGGGTTAAGATTGGTGGCTGCCCGAGGAATTCCTTGAATTCTTGGAAGGCCTTTTCGCATTCCGGGGTCCAAGAGAAGGGTTTCCCTTTCTTTAGGAGTGAGTAGAGAGGGAGTGATCTTATCGCTGATCCTGCCAAGAATCTTGATAGGGCGGCTAGTCTCCCATTTAGTTGTTGTACTTCTTTGACACACGTCGGGCTTTTCATATTGAGTATTGCTTGGCATTTGTCCGGGTTTGCTTCGATGCCTCTCTGAGTCAGCATGAAGCCTAAGAACTTCCCGGCTTCTGCGGCGAAGGTGCACTTTGTCGGGTTAAGTCTCATGTTGTGTTTCCGGAGGGTGTCGAAGATACTGCTGAGGTCGGCCACCAAGTTTCTGTCTTCTTGTGTCTTTACTAGCATGTCGTCGACGTACACCTCTAGCTGTAGCCGATGTGTTCTGAGAACACTTTGTTCATTAGCCTCTGGTAGGTTGCCCCTGCGTTCTTCAGCCCGAAGGGCATTACTACGTAGCAGTAGTTTGCCCTTGGGGTTATGAACGAGGTCTTTTCTTGGTCGGGTCCATACATCGGGATTTGATTGTATCCCGAGTATGCATCCATGAAGGAGAGGTATCTGTAGCCCGAAGCGGCATCGACTAAGGCGTCGATGTTCGGTAGTGGATATGGATCTTTGGGGCAGGCTTTGTTGAGATCCGTGTAGTCGACGCACATCCTCCATTTTCCATTGGGCTTCTTCACTAGGACCACGTTTGCGAGCCATAGGGGGTACTTTACTTCCCTAATGAACCCTGCATCTAGTAGTGCTTGCACTTGTTCTTCTATTGCTTGCATGCGTTCGGGCCCGAGCTTCCTGCGTCTTTGTTGGACAGGTCGGGATCCCGGGTATACTGATAGCTTATGGCACATCAGGTCGGGGCTTATGCCTGGTATATCGGAGGCTTTCCAGGCGAAGAGGTCGGAATTCTCCCTTAAGAGGGTTGTGAGTTCCTCCTTTAGGCCTGCCTCGAGGTTTGCCCCTATGTTTGTTACTTTCTCGGGTGTGTTCCCGATCTGGATCTTTTCGGTCTCTCCTTCTGGTTGTGGCCGAAGATCTTCTCGGGCTTGGACTCGCCCGAGTTCTATTGTGTTGACCTCTTTCCCTTTTAGGCTCAGGCTTTCGTTGTAGCATCGTCGTGCTAGTTTTTGGTCGCCTTTTAGGGTAGCGATTCCCTTTGCGGTAGGGAACTTCATACAGAGGTGTGGGGTCGAGACTATAGCCGCTAGTCTGTTTAGGGTTGGTCGTCCGATGAGGGCATTGTATGCTGAAGTGACGTCGACTACAATGTAGTCGATGCTTAGTGTTTTGGTTTGCTCGCCTTTTCCAAAGGTAGTGTGTAATGAGATGTATCCCAAGGGGCGGATCGGGGTATCTCCTAGTCCAAACAGGTCAGTGGGATAGGCTTTTAGCTCTTTTTCTTCGAGTCCGAGCTTGTCGAAGGCTGCTTTGAACAGGATATCTGCTGAGCTTCCTTGGTCGATCAGGGTTCGATGTAAGTTGGCGTTGGCTAGGATGATGGTGATCACCATAGGGTCGTCGTGTCCGGGTATTATTCCAAGAGCATCTTCTCGGGTAAATGAGATAGTAGGTAACTCGGGTAAGGGGCTGTCTTCTCGGACATGGTAGACTTCTTTGAGGTGTCTCTTCCGTGAGGATTTGGATGTCCCTCCCCCTGCGAAACCTCCGTTTATCATGTGTATGTGCCTTTCAGGAGTTCGCGGGGTTCGTGTTTGCTCGGCCCGATCTTCGTTATCTCCCCGTCTTCTCTTTCTGGTTTCTTCTCCTTTCTCAGCTATGTATCTGTCGAGTTTTCCCTCTCTGGCTAGCTTTTCTATAACATTCTTTAAGTCGTGGCAGTCGTTAGTAGAGTGGCCGTAGAGTCTGTGATATTCGCAGTACTCGGACCGATCTCTTCCTGCTCTCTTGTGCTTCAGAGGTTTGGGTGGTGGGATCTTCTCGGTGTGGCATACTTCTCTGTAGACGTCTACCAGGGAGACTCGGAGGGGAATGTAGCTGTGGTATTTTCGTGGCTTGTCCGAGTTGGATTCTTCTTTCTTTTTCTGTTCCCGATCTCGATCTCGGGGCGGGTAGGTTGACTCCTTCCTGGAAGAGTCTCTCAGCTGGGAGGTTTCTTCCATGTTGATATACTTTCCTGCCCGTTCTTGTACTTCGTATAAGGAAGTCGGGTATCTTTTGGATAGGGATTGGCTAAACGGTCCTTCTTTTAGGCCGTTTGCTAGTCCCATGATGGCTGCTTCCGTGGACAAGTGTTGTATGTCCAGGCAGGCCTTGTTGAATCGCTCCATGTACTCTCTGAGAGTTTCTCGGTTGCCTTGTTTGATCCCGAGTAGGCTGGGGGCATGTTTTGCCTTGTCCTTTTGAATAGAGAACCTTGTTAAGAATTTTTTGGTCAGGTCTTCAAAGCTGGAGATTGATCCTGGTGGCAGGTTGTCGAACCACTTCATGGCTGACTTAGTGAGAGTGGTGGGGAAGGCTTTGCATCGAATCGCGTCGGAGGCGTCGACTAAGTACATTCTGCTTCTGAAATTGCTGAGGTGATGACTTGGATCGGTGGTGCCGTCGTAGAGGTCCATATCTGGTGGTTTGAAGTTTCGCGGTACCTTCTCTTTCATGATCTCTTGTGTGAAGGGATCATGGTTGCTTTCGGGAGTGGTGCCGTGTTCCGTCCTATCTTTTAGGTTGGCCTCTATCTTCCGCAGTTTTTCTTCCAATTCTCTGCGTTTGCGAGCTTCCCTTCTCAGATCCTGTTCAGTTTCCTTCTGCTTCTTTGCGTCCTCTTCGAGTTGTCTCAGCCGGCTTTGTTGTGCCCGAACTGTTTCCAGAATCTCCGAACTTTTTTCTCTTTCGGGATTTTGTGGATCTTTGTCTGGGGGTGATGTCTTTGGGCGATTCTGTTTGTTTCCTCCTGGAGTGCGTGGTGATAGAGGGCTGTCCGGCCGTTCTCCGGTGTCAACTTCCTCTTCTTGTTCTGATGTAGCGTGGTTATTGTTGGGAGGGTCGTCCGCCATGGTAAAGGGATGACTTCCAGGTTCCCCGGCAACGGCGCCAATGTTCCGAGGGTTACCTGAAACGTGTAGCTCGGTCTTCTGGCAAGGCCCGAGGTGGGGGGTCTGTGACCCGAGCTGGTTGTGCTGAACGGCGGGGGGTTGTACCTGCAATGACACTCCGATGCTTAAGTTAGCATGGGTCCAAGCAGATATCAAGTAGAATTAGAGTATGAGTTATACCTGGGTGCTCCAGTGTATTTATAGTAGTTGGCTGCGATCATCCCTGGATAAGATATTCTTATCTTATCTTATCTTTTGGGAGATTCATCTCTATCTTTGCGGAACCGCCTTTCCCAGGCCCTTTCGGCCTTTAGGTTTTGGGCTTAGTTCCTTCTGATGGGCCTTTCTTTGGCCTGTTTGTCCGAGGTCCGACCTCGAACGTGGGCCTTGGGTCGAGGTCGGGCCTTCTATCAGCATTACCGAGTTTGGAGAGCTCGGTCAGGGTATGAACAGTTGCCATCTAACCCTTCACTTAAGTGGGTAAAATTCATTTCTATTAGCTTTATTGTCCCACTTGAGTATGACTTGCTTGAAACAGATGGTCAACTTAGAATGCTTTGTGGGATGAAGCGTAAGCGAAAGATGTTTCGTGGTTGGCATTGCAAATCAAGGCTCATTTTGGTTGATACTTCAAGAGTTGAATACAAAGGTGGGAATAGTGCTCAAGTAGATGGGTCTAGGAGGATTGTTGGGTACTTCATAGAGAATTCATCTTGTTCACCACCCGGATGGACCAATAATGATGATCAACTTCAAGACGGGTGTGAAAATAAAGTGTGGGATCCCGGATTAGAAAAAGATGATCAACTTTTGGAGCCCCAAGCTTGTGAAGAACTCCATCAAAACTTGGCTCAATCCATGAAGAATCTTGGGGCACAATGGAGAACCAAGCAATGGTGGGAGTTCCAAGATGAATACAAGCACAAGCCACCTTGATGAGGAGCTCCCCATAAGTCCAACTTAAGGACAATAAACAAAAGTGCTAGGTGGGAGACACCTCACCATGGTAACATCCTTTCATTTTCCTTTTTGTAAATAGTGTAGAATTTAGTTGATTTCATATTTTGTTTAGTTAGTTGAGTATAGTTGATAGTTTCGTATGTTAAATAAGGTTTTAAGGTGTTTTGGTAGCTGTTTGGAGGTTTGGAAAGCTTGAATAGGTGCAAGAACTTGAAAAAAAAAATTTTGAAAAATAGAGCACCAATCCACGCGCACGCGCACTGTACGCGTACGCGTGGATGCAAAATTTCACCTCTAGCCAAAAAACCCGAGAGCTAGGCCTGCACTATGCGAACATTGGGCCTAAGGCACAAGTCTGTGCACGCATGCGCGCACCTGGCGCGTACGCGCACATGATCTTAAATTCGCAATGCACGCCACGCACACTGTGCGCACGCGCGTCGATTGCACAATCTGCACCCCCGGTACTTTACCCGAGAGTTGTGCCACTTTTGGGCCAACATTATGCCTCTCGCCTAACTCGACGCACGCGTGCGCGCATCTGGCGCGTACACGTCCTTAGGCCAATATGCACATCGACGCGTAAGCACGCATGACGCGTACGCGTCGGTAAAAAAAAGAGTTTTTTTCTCCCCTTCCATTTTCTTTTGCTTATTACATTCGCATACTTCTACTCTTCTCATTTTCATTTAGTTTTTGTAGCATGTTTTCGTTTTTTTTAAGTCATTTTAATAATGGTGTTGCATCTTCCTACTCAATTGTTGAGGATTCCTTACATTACTTTGGTGCCTCTTGACTTATTTCATATTGTTGGGTGATGTTTCTCTTCAAATCAATGCTCAATCTTTTATGCACTTGTGTTCTTTGTGCATTGATATGACCTTATATTGTCTTTCATGGCCCACTCTCTCTTGTTCGAACTTGATGCTCATCATGCTTTTCATGCTTTGACCTTACTCTTGCATCAAGTATCATTGATATGCCATTTTCTCTTATTGTTTCCTCCTCTACATGTTGTAGCTACCATGTAGTAGAAAACCATACTCCTACTTGGCATTAACCCCCGCCTATGTTCTATTTGCTTTGATATCTTTGTCATAGGCTTAATATTCCTTTCCTTTTCTATCCTTTTAGGTTAGCCACCTAGGAGGGAGAAAGGAAAAGCTTTTAAATGGGGCAACAAACAAGTCCTCCGCGTAACCTTGTGAAGAAGCTCATCAATTGTAGCAACCCGTCCACCTTGCTCTTCTTTGCATGCACCGAGGACGGTGCAATCTTCAAGTGTGGGGAGGTCGTCTGACCGATCTTCGTGGGTAACAATTTCCTTGTCCAACACCAATTCTTAGTTTTCTTTGTTAGATTAGTTATTGCATTGCATGATAGGTTGCATGTTAGTTAGAATTTGTACATATTTTTACCACTTCTTTTTTGTTAGGACTACTTGGTTAAGGTGATGATTTTTTTCCCAAGAAACCATTTTAGGGCAACCTACCAATTTGAAAAATTTTTGTTGAACTTGCTTGAAAGAATGTATTTTGGAACATGGTTTTTGAGCTAAGAACACAAGCTTGCGAGATTTGAGCCTAATGGTATGGTTACATCTTATAACCACTTATTTTTCCTTCTTGTGTGCATTATTCTCTTCCTATGATTGTAATCTTTGATTTGTTTGATTCTTTATGTCCATTATTTTGTGTATTCATGCATTTATATGATTGAGGCCATCATTTCATTAGCTCACTTACCCAAATAGCCTTACCTTTTATCTTCCTTTGTTAGCCAAATTTGAGCCTACGATTAACCCACTGTGTTCTTAATTTAGCACATTACAAGCCTTAAAGTGGAAAACAATAAAAGTCCTTATTTGGATCTTTGATAAGCCTAGGCTAGTGTATGTGAGTATCATTCAAGTGTGGGAACCTTGGGACATTGGGTGAATAAAAGGGTAGTTTTGTATTATTAGTGTAAATATTGGGAATTGGGTACATACTCATGTATTGATCGAATGTAAAACCTTATGCATTGATGCTCTTGTATAAAAAAAATGAGAAAAACAAAAGAAAAAGAAAGAAAAAAAATATATATATATGAATTTGAAAAAGAAAAA
This sequence comes from Arachis stenosperma, assembly GCF_014773155.1. Taxonomy (NCBI): domain Eukaryota; kingdom Viridiplantae; phylum Streptophyta; class Magnoliopsida; order Fabales; family Fabaceae; genus Arachis; species Arachis stenosperma. Next base: position 98,075,189 of record NC_080381.1, read on the forward strand.
GAAAAGAAAAAAATATAGAAAAGAAAGAAGAAGAAAAACAATAAAAAGGGGACAAAATGCCCCAAAGTGAAGCTCAAACAATAAAGAATCAATGCATATGGAATGTGAATCAAAAAGAAAATGCATGAGTATGTGAAAAAGTGAGGAATGGGTAGTTAGATTAGTACTTAATTGTATTAGGTCATTATATAGGTTATGTGGGAAAGTCTAGGTTAATCAAAGATTCAAACCCTAGTCCACTAGCCATATATGACCCTACCTTAACCCTAGCCCCATTGCAACCTAAAGAAAAGACCTCATGATAACTGTATGCGTGCATTGAATAATTGTTGATTGTTAGATGAAAAATAAATCTTGGAAAGCATGATTAGGGGAGAATTGAGTGAATCAATCCCAAACACCGAGCGACTAGAGTGCAAACACTTCCGGTGAGGGTTCGATGCTCGATTCCTTGATTCCCGGCTTTCCCGAGCGTTCTTCTTGCAAGTCTATGTGAACTTCATGTTTATACTTCAATTGGTAGGACTCATGAATTGTTATATGATCTTAAGCCCTACTTGTGCATGTCTTGGAGATTGATTTATTTTTTAACCAAATAGGTAGAATCATTTTGCATTTAGTTGCATGCATATAGTTTCTTTGCTTTGAATAAGTGTCATATCCCTTATTTCATTCTTAGTTTAGCATGAGGACATGCTAAGATTTAAATGTGGGGAGGTTGATAAACCCCAATATGACGGTTTATCTTGTATTGAATTTAGAGTATTTTGTAGACCTTTTCTCACATTTACCCAATGAATTAGCATGGTTTTATATATTCTCCTTTAATTGTGCTTAAGAGTGAAAACATGCTTTTTAGGTCTTAAAATAAATAAATTTAATTCACCTTGATTCCATTAGATGCCTTGATATGTTTGTTAAGTGATTTAAGGTTTAGGAGACAAAGATTGGGTCAAGGGAATGAAGAAAGAAAGCATGAAAAGTTGGAGAACTCATGAAGACATGAAAGAACCGGAAAGCTGTCAAGCCGACCTCTTCGCACTTAAACGACCATAACTTGAGCAACAGAGGTCCAAATGATGCGGTTCCAGTTGGGTTGGAAAGCTAACATCCGGGGTTTCGAAACTATATAAGATTTGCTATGGTTGAACCGCGCATGGTGACGCGTACGTGAATAGTACGCGCACGCACTATTGCTACCACCTGGTTCACTTAAAGCAAAATGTGGCCAGCGAATTCTAAAGCCTTGTGGGCCCAATCTAACTCATTTCTGATGCTATTTAACCCAAGGAATGAAGAGGGAAACACATGTTAGTTACCATTAGTTTAGTTTAGCTTAGTTTTAATAGTTAGAGTTAGTTTCTAGAGAGAGAAGCTCTCACTTCTCTCTAGGATTAGGATTAAGATTAGGTTTAGTTCTTAGATATAGATTTTAATTCATCTTCTTCTACTTCTATCCTCTTAATTCCTTGTTGTTACATTCATCTTCCTCTATTCTTTTGTTGTAATTTCCTTTATGTTGTTTTTGTATTTTTTTGTAGATCTACTTTTGTTCCTTCCTTTCTCTTTCAATTCAATAAGAGGTAATTCATGTAGATCTTGTTTCCTTTAATTGTTGATGTTAATTCTTTACATTTGATTGTTGTTAGAATCAATTCTTGTTGTTGATTTACTATGCTTTTCTTTTGTGCCTTCCAAGTGTTTGAGAAAATTCTTGGTTGGATTTTAGAGTAGAATTTTATACTCTTGGCTTGGAAAGGTAACTTAGGACCTCTTGAGTTACTAATGTCCAAGTAATTGATGATTGGGATCCATTGACTCTAGTTCTCACTAATTGAATTAGTGGAGTGTTAGGACTTATGGACTAGGATTCATATAGCTCATTTGACTTTCCTTTACTACTAGTTAGAGGATGAGTTAATGAGATTAATCCTTGCCAATTCTCATATTGTGGTTAGTGATTAGGATAGAGATCCTTGACCACCAACCCTTGCCAAGACCTTTTTAGGACTTATTTTACTTTCTTTGCCAATTATATTTCTTGTCTAAAATCTCAAAAACCCCAAATACAACTCACAACCAATAACAAGACACTTCATTACAATTCCTAGGGAGAACGACCCGAGGTTTGAATACTTCGGTTATTAATTTTAGGGGTTTGTTACTTGTGATAAACAATCTTTTGTATGAAAGGATTATTGTTGGTTTAGAAACTATACTTGCAACTAGAATTCATTTGTGAAATTCTAAACCGTCAAAAATCCAATCATCAGAACTCCTTTTTGTCCAGAGGATGTCCCATATGGTCTTCCTCACTGGGATTCACGTCCTCCTCCTCCTATGTGCATTCGGCCACACCAAGTAAGGTTATGGCCTTGCACTCTCTTTTTGGTTCTCTTCTGTATTGCTTGGGAGAGTACTAGAAGGAGTTTTAGTGACTCTTTTAGTCAGCTGGCCCACTTGCGCCTCCAAATTTCTAATGGATGACCTTGTTTCATTCATGAAACTTTGAGTGGCCCTAGATAGATCAGAGACTATATTTACTAAGCTTGAGCGGCTCTACTCAGAATTTTCTGTCTGTTGGGGCTTTTGTTGATCCTTCCATGAAAAATTTGGATGATTTCTCCATGAGGGATTATATGTGTCTCCATAGGCTTCACCCATGTAATTCACCTCTGCCATTGCATGGTTCTCACGATCATAAGCTTCTTCTTCAGAAGATGCTTCTTTAGTACTGTTGGATGCATTTTGGAATCCATTCATACTCTGAGAAATCATATTGACTTGCTGAGTCAACATTTTGTTCTAAGCCAATATGGCATTCAGAGCATCAATCTCAAGAACTCCCTTCCTCTGAGGCATCCCATTACTCACAGGATTTCTTTCAGAGGTGTACATTAACTGGTTATTTGGAACCATTTCAATGAGTTCCTGAGCTTCTGCAGGCATTTTTTTCAGGTGAATAGATCCACCTGTAGAATGGTCCAATGACATCTTAGAAAATTCAGACAAGCCATCATAGAATATATCTAGGATGGTCCATTCTGAAAGCATGTCAAAAGGACACTTTTTGGTCAGTTGCTTGTATCTCTCCCAAGCTTCATAGAGGGATTCACCTTCTTTTTGTCTGAAGATTTGAACATCCACTCTAAGCTTGCTCAGCTTTTGAGGAGGAAAGAACTTGGCTAAGAAAGTCGTGACCAGCTTATCCCAAGAGTTTAGGCTATCTTTAGGTTGAGAATCTAACCATATTCTAGCTCTATCTCTTATAGCAAAAAGGAAAAGCATAAGCCTGTAGACCTCGGGATCAACTCCATTGGTCTTAACATTATCACAAATCTGCAAGAATTCAGTTAAGAACTGAAAAGGATCTTCTAATGGAAGTCCATGAAACTTGCAATTCTGTTGCATCAGAGAAACTAACTGAGGCTTTAGCTCAAAGTTGTTTGCTCCAATGGCAGGGATTGAGATGCTTCTTCCATGTAAGTTGGAATTTGGTATAGTAAAGTCACCAAGCATCTTCCTTGCACCTCCACCATTGTTATTAGGTTCGGCCATCCCTACTTCTTTTTCGAAAATTTCACTAAATTCCTCTTTAGAGTGTTGTGTTTTAGCTGCTCTTAGCTTCCTCTTCAGAGTCCTCTCAGGTTCAGGATCTGCTTCAACAAGAATGTCCTTGTCCTTGCTCCTTCTCATATGAAAAAGAAGAGAACAGAAAAGAAGAGGAATCCTCTATGTCACAGTATAGAGATTCCTTTATGTAAGTAGAAGAATAAGAATGAAGGAAGAAGAAGAAAAATTCGAACACAGAGAAGGGAGGGGTTCGAGTTTTAAGAAGAGAAGTGTTAGTAAATAAATAAAATAAATAGAAAGAGAGAGAAGGAAATTCGAAAATTAGAGAGAGAAAAGTAGTTAGGTGGTTTTGATAAAGATAAGAATTTTAAAACAAACAAAAAGTCAATTAGTTAGTTGAAAAAGATTTGAAAATTAATTTTGAAAAGATAAGAAGTTAGAAAAGATTTTGAAATTGATTTTGAAAAAGATATGATGTGAAAAAGATATGTTTGAAAAGATATGATTGAAAAGATATGATTGAAATTTATTTTGAAAAAGATTTGAAAAAGAAATTTAGAAAGATTTGATTTTGAAAATTAAAATTTATTACTTGACTAACAAGAAACTAAAAGATATGATTCTAGAATTTAAAGATTGAACCTTTCTTAACAAGAAAGTAACAAACTTCAATTTTTTGAACCAATCACATTAATTGTTAGTAAAGTTTTTGAAAATTATGAAATAAAATTAAGAAAAAGATTTTGAAAAACAATTTTTGAAATTTTCAAAAATAATAAAAAAAATGAAAAAGATTTGATTTTTGAAAAAGATTTTGAAAAGATAGGATTTTAAAATTGAAATCTTGACTTGACTAACAAGAAACAACTTATTTTAAAATTTTTTGACTAAGTCAACCTAAAGATTTCGAAATTTATGAGTAAAATAAGGAAAAGATATTTTTTTGATTTTTTGAATTTTTAATAAGAAGAGAGAAAAACAACAAACTGAAGCAAAACACAAAATCATGAATCAAAACAACTAATGCGTGCAAGAACACTATGAATATCAAGAGGAACACCAAAAACACTTTCAAGATCATGATGAACATCAATAACTTATTTTTGAAAAATTTTCAAGAAAAGAAAACATGCAAGACACCAAACTTAGAGATTTTTCATGTTTAGACACTATGAATGCAAAAATGCATATGAAAAACAACAAAAGACACAAAACAAGAAAATATGAAGATCAAACAAGAAGACTTATCAAGAACAACTTGAAGATCATGAAGAATGCAATGCATGAGTTTTCGAAAAATGCACAAATTTTAAAAATCATGCAATTGACACCAAACTTAAAAATTGACACTAGACTCAAACAAGAAACACAAAAATTTTTTGATTTTATGATTTTATAATTTTTTTTGGATTTTTTGAAAATTATTTTTTTGGAAAAATGAAAAAGAGAAAAGAAAATTTTGAAAGATTTTTGAAAACTTTTTTAAAAGAAAAATACCTAATCTGAGCAACAAGATGAACCGTCAGTTGTCCAAACTCGAACAATCCCCGGCAATGGCGCCAAAAACTTGGTGCACGAAATTGTGATCACAATGGCGCCAACAACTTGGTACGCACAATTGTAATCTCACTCTTTGTCACAACTTCGAACAACTAACAGCAAGTGCACTGGGTCGTCCAAGTAAACCTTACGTGAGTAAGGGTCGATCCCACGGAGATTGTCGGCTTGAAGCAAGCTACGGTTATGGAGATTTAATAATTAAAAGATAAATAAAACATAAAGTAAAGACAGAGATACTTATGTAATTCATTGGTGGGAATTTCAGATAAGTGTATAGAGATGCCTCATTTCTTTTGAATCTCTGCTTTCCTACTGCCTCCATCCAATCCTTTAGACTCCTTTCTATGGCAAGCTGTTTGTAGGGGGATCACCGTTGTCAATGGCTACCGTCCATCCTCTCAGTGAAAATGGTCCAGCTACGGGTTACGTAGGGCTAATCATCTATTGGTTCTCGATCGTGTAGGAATAAGATTTATTATTCTTTTGCGTCTGTCACCACGATCTACAGTCGTGAGTTTGAAGCTCGTCACAGTCATCCCATCCCAGATCCTTGATGACTTACATCATCTACCCTTCTTTCTTGCATAAAGAAGACCATAAAAGAGCACAAATCTCATTTGATCAGTACAATTCATGCATTATTTAGTGAATATTATGGTACACTACTTTGAGATGAGTTGTGCTGAATTTCAGGTGAAAAAGGCATCAAAAATGGGAAGAAGACAAACAAGAAGCTGGGCGTGTGAAACTGGCGTGCCACTTGGAAGCAAACGCCACAAAAATGCACTGGCGTGGCATGCCAAGAGCTAAGCGTAGCGCGCCAGTACTAAATTCCAGAAGGGAGATCCAAGCATGCATGTGGGCGTCGCACGCCAAGGACTGGGCGTGGCACGCCAGTACAAAATTACAGAGAGCAAATTGGAGGATACAAAAGGGGCGTGGCACGCCTTACCCATCAACTACTATGGGCGTGCCACTTGAAGTCGAAGGCGTGGCATGCCAACTCACCATCTCAATAAGAACCTCCACTATGGCGTGCCACTTGGTGTCAAAGGCATGGCACGCCAGCTCCAAAAAGTCATTTTGGTGTGCCACTTGATGACCCAGGCGTGGCACGCCAAGCTTGAAGAGTGCACAAATACATGGTCATGCCACTTGAGCAGCATGGTGTGGCACGCTGGTACAATGATCCAGAGAAGGGGCTAAAGGCAATTGAAGACTGGGCATGCCACTTGAAGTCGAAGGCGTGGCACGCCAACCTCTCAACCTTACTTAGGCGTGCAACTTAAGCAACCAGGGATGGCACGCCAATGCGCAAAATAACATAAGCAAGGACTGGGTGTGCCACTTGGTGTCGAAGGCGTGGCACACCAATCTGAGCATGTCACATAGGCGTGCCACTTGAAGGCCGAGACGTGGCATGCCAACTACTGGAACAACACAGGATCATGAGCGTGGCATGCGAACCTTTAGGCGTGGCACGCTGGTATAAGTTTCTAGAAAGGATGGAAGAAGCAAATTACATGGGGCGTGCCACTTGGTATCGAAGGCATGGCACGTCATTCACTATTCCTCACTTAGGAGTGCCACTTGAGCAACCAGGCGTGGCACGCCAGCGTCATTCAGAGGGATCACCCACTCACAAAGGGGCGTGGCACACCAGACCCTGGGCGTGCCACGCTAGTGCAACTTTCTAGAGGAGCTTAGCCAAGCACACAACAAGGGCATGGCACGCCAAACCCTGGGTGTGCCACGCTAGTTCAAGTTTCCAGAGGCAAAGGAAAGTGGAAAAATCAAAGGGCGTGCCACTTGAGCTCGAAGGCGTGGCACGCCAAAACAAGAATCCCACTATGGGATGCCACTTGGATTCGAAGGCGTGGCACACCAAGGTTGATGAAGGGACGAGCGTGCCACTTGAAAGATTGAGCGTGGCACGCCAAGCTATTTTGAAGGGCACGTGACACGCCGGTGAAGCGCCAGCCACACGCCAGCTAAGGAGTCACGCTTATTGAGTGTTTTCTTTCCCTCTAAAATATAATTTTCCCTTTTTCACTTTTGTAATTCTTTTAATTTTACTATGAGTAGTATAAATACCCCCAAGGAGTACTGAAGAGGGGTTAAGAAGTTAGTTCCAGATCCATTTTTACATTCCACTTTTGAGTACTTTTCAAGCTATGAGTAGCTAACTTCCCTCTCATTGGGAGAGGGAGCTTTGTTGTACTTAATGGATTGATAATAGTGAAATTCTTCTTCTCTTCATCTTCTCTTGATTTGCTAGAAGGAATTTTGTTCTTAATTCTTAGTGTTCAATTATCTTGGGAAAGAGATTGAATGCAATTGGGTTTCATTGGAACCTTGGGAAAGGAAACATGAAACGATGCTTGAAATCCCTTCTCACACTTGAGTAGAATCTGGGTTTTGGTAATGGGATCCGTGACATATATTCCCCCCTCTACCTGGACCTATGAAGGTGTGTGGTATAATCAGGGACCAAGCATATCTCTCTTCATGAGCAATTAGACCAAGGAATTGGCTATTGATCAAGATCTGAGAGATTGAGTCACCAAGGGATTGGGGCTCAATCAATCAAGATTGCCAAGAGGTCAATGAGTTGCATGATTGCAGAAGACAAAAGCTAGATTTGATCCAAAGAGACAACATCTCCCAATCTCAATGAATTCCCTCATTCTTATCTATCCATTTCTTTATAGCTTAATTTTACATTCAGCAATTCCCCACTCCCATTTACATTCAGCAAAGTGGTTGGAATCATTCCCCAAGGATAGCCTAACTACATGGGAGGAGGTCGTGAACAGATTCCTTGTAAGATTTTACCCTTCACAAAGAATCAATAGGCTGGGAGCTGAGGTGCAAACTTTCAGATAACAAGATGGAGAAACACTCTATGAGGCCTGGGAGAGATTTAAAGATCTGACAATAAGATGCCCACCGGAAATGTTCAATGAGTGGGTACAACTACATATCTTTTATGAAGGACTATCCTATGAAGCAAAGAAGGCAGTGGATCATTCTTTAGGAGGCTCACTCAACAAAAAGAAAACCATTGATGCAAATGCATATTTGCATTATTAGTTAGTTAGTTTAGTTAGTTTTAGCTTAATTTCACTCATTTTCTCTAAATAAACAAGTCCTTTTATGAGTTTTGTTTCCATGCATGATGATATCAAGGAACATGTTAATTCTAGCCAAATTCATGCAAATGCTTTAAGGAATGCATATATGAATGAGTATGAATGAATCTCATGAAATTTATTGCATGAATTGGTAAGACTTTGAAGCTATTTCCCTTGTTGATGATAGGTGATGAAACAAGGAAGCATGGAAGCAAGAATGATGCAAGCTGGGCAAGAAGTTGGCGTTGCCAACTTGGATACAAAGGGCGTTGTTCTTGGCAACGCCAGGAAGAGGAGTTGGCGTTGCCAACTTGGGAATATGGTGCGTTGTTGAAGGCAACGCCAGGAGGCCCTGGAAGAAGCAAAGTTGGCGTTGCCAACTTGAAGCTGGCGTTGCCAACGCCACACACAAGCAAGGCAAGCTTGGCCCTGGAAGAAGCAAAGTTGGCGTTGCCAACTTGAAGCTGGCGTTGCCAATGCCACACACAAGCCAACTTGGCCCAGGAAAATAAGATGCACGTTGCCAACTCCAAGTTATGAAGGCGTGTTCCTTGGCAACGTAGCAAGCAAATTTTGGCACCAAAAGGGGAGCTCGAGCACGTTGTTGAAGCTAGGAAGCATTGGCGTGTTTGGCAACAACGCCAGGAATGGTTGCTTGGCTAGGCACCAAGTCTTGGTGCCAACCAAGTTGCCAACGCCCACAAGTGCACCAACCAACGTTGCCAACGCCCACAAGTGCACCAACCAACGTTGCCAACGCCCATAAGTGCACCAACCACGTTGCCAACGTCCATTGGCCTTGCCATGCACGTTGCCAACGCCAGGAAGCAAGCATGGAGCCTTGAGAAGGGCTCGAGCACGTTGCCAACGTGCTAAAGAGAAGGAGTGTTCATCAACAACGCCAGGAAATTGTGGTGCACGTTGCTAACTTGGAATGAATGGGCGTTATCCACAACAACTCCAACAAGGCAGCCTGACCATGTCCTCTTCAATGGAAGATATCTTGAGCTACAGAGATCCAAATTGAGTGCTTCCAGTTGCATTGGAAAGCTGACATTCAGAGCTTTCCAACCATATATAATAGTCTATGGTGGAGCACAAAATTGAAGCCAAACCAGAGTCATCTTTAGGCCCTAAAAACAAGAACATGAAGTGAAATTTAAGAAGGCTAGAGTTGAGCCTGGAGGGGGGACACGAGCACGTTGCCAACGTGCATATTAGGGTGCGTGTTTTGCAACAACGCCAGCCCCAAGTCCCTGCCTTGGGAGAGTAAAGCACGAGCACGTTGCCAACTTGGAGGTGAAGGTGCGTTTTTGGCAACAACTTGGCAGCTTGACCTTACCTTCTTTGAGGAACCATAACTTGAGCTAGGAAAGTCCAATTGAGGTGATTCCAGTGGCATTAGAAAATAGACATCAAGAGCTTTCCAATGATGTATGGTAGTCCATATTGAAGCAAAAGGTTGACACTCAAATTCTGGGCTACATTTAGCATGAAAATAGAGTCAAGAAGAGGAAAAGCAAGTTGTTGGCAACAACTTGGGCTAGCAACGCCCAAGTCTCATACTTCACTTCCAGGAAAATGTCATGCACGTTGCCAACGTGCATTAAGCCTGGAGTTATTGCCAATAACGCCCCTCAATGGGCCAGAATGGTTGCCAACTTGCTCTGCTTCCTCTATTCCTCACAAAGGCCAGCAACTTCTTCAATTGAACCAGAAATTCAACAAAGAGAAAGCCCACATAGCTAGCCCAATGGAAGATCTTTGAAGGAGTTTTAGGACTAATATAAATAGAGATTGAGTTTGTACTTTAAGGGGACTTTTTCAACATTTTTGACACTTAGAATTTTAGACTCTTAGCACTTTATTTTGAGAACTCTTTTAGCACTTCCGGGAGGATACCCGGAGAGCATTTTTGGTTCATCTTGGAACTTCTCTTCTTCATTTCTGAAGCTTTAACATTTCCTTATTCTTCTTCATCTTTCTTTTCAATTTAGTTTAATTTTGATTTATGGCAATTGTTGTTGAAATTGGAGCAATGACTCACTAAACCCCACCTTCATTAGGGGGAAGAGCTCTGCTTGTTGGAATGGATTGGTGAACTCATCTTCTCCTCCTCAATTCTAGTGGTTGATCTAAAGAGGGAACTCTTGTTCTTCAAAGATTCAACCACCATCGAGAGAGGGGTTAATCTATATGAATTATGTGGTGAATTTGAGGAAGGAGCCACATAATTCAGTTTAGAGTTCATCCTTTCATGATTCCTTTAATCAATACACCTTGGTTAGTATGTGAGATGTAACTCTCCTTGGTTGAGATTATGGGAATTGTGTGGCTGGATTAGATTTAAGCTTCATCTCTTCTCATGAACAATTAGATCACGAGAGTGGCAATTGGTTATGTTGAGAGAAATTGAATCACCAAGAGATTGGGATTCAATTACCCACTTGCCATGGATCTATACCCATGATTGAGAAGGATTTGACTAACATCAATCCATGAAAACTTGCATCTCGGATCCCTAATGATCCTCTCTACCATTAATTCTTATTTCTTTTGCTTCTAGTTATTTGATTACCCATAACCCAATTCCCTTTTACATTCTGTCAATTTATTATTCTTGTCATCTACATTTTGTTCCTTTAATTCTTGCTATTTACTCTTATGTTCTTTAAATTTCTGCACCCTTTAATTCCTTGCCATTTATCTTTGATGTCATTTAAGTTTCTTGCAATTTAAGTTTCAGTTATTTACTTTCATTTTATTTCTATCTTCTAGTTCTTTACATTCTTTGCCATTTAAATTCTTGCAATTATGTTCAAAAATCAAAATGCTCATGAAATCAAAACTATGTTCGCTTGACTAAATTTACCATTTAACTAAAGTTGCTTAATCTACCAATCTCCGTGGGATCGACCTCACTCTTAGTGAGTTTTATTACTTGATACGACCCGGTATACTTGCCGGTTATACGTGAAATCTCATTTTTACGTATCAAGTTTTTGGCGCCGTTGCCGGGGATTGGTTAGATTGACAATGATTAAGTGAATGGTAGTTTAGATTAAGCATTTTTTTTCTTTGTACAGTTCTTTTAATTTTTTGTTTTCTTTTTGGACATTAAGGTGTTTGTGTTATTGCTGATACGTAAAAATTTAGATTTCACGTATTTACCGGCAAGTATACCGGGTCGTATCAAGTAGTAAAACTCACAAAGAGTGAGGTCGATCCCACGGAGATTGGTAGATTGAGCAACTTTAGTTAAATGGAAAGTTTAGTCAAGAAGACACAATTTTGATTTTATGAGTAATGTGACTTTTGAACATAGTTGCAGGAATTTAAATGGCAATTAAGAGCAAGAATATAGAAATAAACTGAAAGTAAATAGCTGAAACTTAAATTGCAAGAAACTTAAATAACATGAAAGATAAATGACAAGAAATTAAAGGGTGCAGAAATTTAAAGAACATAAGAATAAATGACAAGAATTAAAGGAGCAAAATGTAAATGACAAGAAGAGTAAATTGACAGAATGTAGAAGGGAATTGGGTTGTGGGAAATTAAACAACTAGAAGTAAAAGAAATAAGGATTGATGATAGAGAGGATCATTAGGATCAGAGATGCTAGTTTTCATGAATTGATGTTAGTTAAATCTTCCTCAATCATGGGTATAGATCCATGGCAAGTGGGTGATTGAATCCCAATCTCTTGGTAATTCAATCTCTCTCAACATAACCAATTGCCACTCTCGTGATCTAATTGTTCATGAGAAGAGATGAAGCACAAATCTAATCCAGCCACACAATTCCTATAATCTCAACCAAGGAGAGTTACATCTCACATACTAACCAAGGTATATTGATTAAAGGAATCATGAGAGGATGAACTCTAAACTGAATTATGTGGCTCATTCCTCAAATTCACCACATAATTCATGTAGATTAACCCCTCTCTCGATGGTGGTTGAATCTATGAAGAGCAAGAGTTCCCTCTTTAGATCAACCACTAGAATTGAGGAGGAGAGGATGGGTTCACCAATTCATTCCAACAAACAGAGCTCCTCCCCCTAATGAAAGTGGGGTTTAGTGAGTCATTGCTCCAATTTCAACAACAATTGACATAAATCAAAATTAAACTAAATTGCAAAGAAGGATGAAGAAGAATAAGGAAATGCTTGAAGATTAAGAAAATGAAGAAGAGAAGTTCCAAGAAGAAAAAGTGCTTTCCGGGTATTCTCCCGGAAGTACTAGCAAAAGTTAAGTAAAAGTGCTAAAAAGTATGAAAAAGTTCTAAGTCTAAAAGTGTGTAAAAGTAAAAGTGTAAAAAGTGTAAAAGTCCCCTACAAGTACATCAATCTCTTCTATTTATACTACTCCTAAAACTCTTCAGAGATCTTCAATTTGGGTTAGCAATGTGGGCTTTCTCATTGTTGAATTCTTGGCTCAATTGGAGGTGTTGCTAGGCTTGGAAAGGAAGGGTTCATTCATCATGATTCTGGCCCATTGGCTTGGCGTTATTGGCACTAACTCCAGGCCAAATGCACGTTGGCAACGTGCAGGACAATTTCCTGGGCATGAAGTATGAGACTTGGGCGTTGCTAGCCCAAGTTGTTGCCAACAACTTGCTTTTCCTCTTCTTGGCCTTACTTTCATGCTAAATGTAGCCCAGAATTTGAGTATCAACCTTCAGCTTCAATATGGACTATTATACATCATTGGAAAGCTCTTGATGTCTATTTTCTAATGCCACTGGAATCACCTCAATTGGACTTTCCTAGCTCAAGTTATGGTTCCTCAAAGAAGGTAAGGTCAAGCTGCCAAGTTGTTGCCAAGTTGTTGTGAATAACGCACCCTCAACCCCAAGTTGGCAACGTGCCCGTGCATCACTCTCCCAAGGCAAGGACTTGGGGCTGGCGTTGTTGCAAAACACGCCCCCCTTGTGGCACGTTGGCAACGTGCTCGACCCACACCCCAAGGCCAATCTCTAGCTTTCTTGAATTTCACTTCATGTTCTTGTTTTTAGGGCCTAAAGATGACTCTGGTTTGGCTTCAATTTTGTGCTCCATCATAGACTATTATATATGGTTGGAAAGCTCTGAATGTTAGCTTTCCAACGCAACTGGAAGCACTCAATTTGGATCTCTGTAGCTCAAGATATCTTCCATTGAAGTGGACATGGTCAGGCTGCCAAAATCGCACACGTTTTTGGTAAACACGCCCTTGTTTCCAGCGTTGCCAACGTGCTCAGATTCTGAAGCTCTAAATGAAGCCAACTTCTGAAGCTTCAAATGAATGCCAATCCCATACTATGATATATGGTTGGAAAGCTCTGGATGTCTACTTTCAAATGCCGTTGGAATCACCTCATTTGGAGCTTTGTAGCTCAAGATATACTCCATTGAAGGAGGTAAGGTCAGGCTGTCCAGCTCACCAGCGTTTTTGGCAAACACTCCTTTGTATTTCAGCGTTGGCAACGTGGTTGGTGCCATGTCTTGGCGTTGGTAACTTGGTTGGTGCCATGTCTTGGCGTTGGTAACTTGGTTGGTGCCATGTCTTGGCGTTGCCTTGAATAACGCCCATAGTTCTTGGCGTTGGCAACGCCCTCGAGCTCCTCTTCAAGGCTTCATTTGTTGCTTGGTTGTGTGGCGTTGGCAACGCCCATCTTGAGTTGGCAACGCCAGCTCCTTTTCTTCCAGGGCCAAGCTTGATTGTGTGTGGCGTTGGCAACGTGCTCCTAGAGTTGGCAACGCCAACTTTGCTTCTCCAGGGCTGCCTGGCGTTGCCAACTTGCTGCTCAAGTTGGCAACTTGCAATGCTTCATTTCCTTGCTCTTGGGGCTTGAGTTTCCCTCTGATTTGAGCTTCCATTCCTCGCCACATTATGGACTATTATATCGTTGGAAAGCTCTTGATGTCAGCTTCTCAACGCAATTGGAATCATGCCAATTGGATCCTTGTGGTTCAAGATATTCATCCTTGAAGAGGGGGAGGTCAAGCTGCCAACTCTGCTGGACACACACTAGCAAGTTGCCAACTTGATTTCCAAGTTGCCAACTTGCTTGTTCTTCCTCCAATATTTTCTTGCTCCATTGTCTTCTTGCTTCATCACCTAACATAAACCAAAGAACTTTCCTCAAAGTTTTGCCATCTTATGCAATAATTTTCAAGGGAATCATTCACATCAACTTGTATATAAACTCCTTGATTTATTTGCATGAATTATGCCAAATTTCACTTAATTCTTGGTTCATGGATGCATGGAGGAAAACTCACAAAATTGCTCATTTATTTCAAAGAAAGTGAATGAACCTAAGCTAAAACTAACTAAACTAACTAGTTAAAATGGCAAATATGCGAATGCATCACAACACCAAACTTAAACCTTGCTTGTCCTCAAGCAAGAAAAGAATCATGCAATAGAGATTGACAATCCAAGGTTAGAAGAACAGCAAGTTAATGTTCATGGCAAGCTAGTTTTCTATGCATGCTACAATCACAAAAGAAATGTAAATGATTGATGTTTCTATCTAGCTCACTTTATGAAATCTTTTTCTTATAATTCTTCCTTGAAACAAGCTTTTGATTTTTCTTATTAGCTTCTCCTTTTGGGTGCTTTGCCCCATGAGTTAATAACAAAGCTACGATTCTAAATGCTTTGTTTTCAAGTATTACCACTTGATACATAAGCACCACAATCATTTAATTAGAGGACTTCATTAGGCTCATTTTTTCTTTTCTTTTCTTGACTCTCTAATCATTGATGCTCAGAACCTTGAGCTTTGAGGGAGTGCTTTTGCACTTGAGCCTAGCCTTGACTTCTAAGTGTTTTGTTTTCAAGCATTTTACTTGATACATAAACACCACAAGTACATAACAATGAAATTGTCATTGGTACTCAGAGCCTTCAGCTTTCTCATTCTTTCCCTTTTTCTTTTCTTGCCTTAATTGCATTTGCTTCTTCAAGGTTTTCATGATTTTCAAAAGATTTCACAAAAAGTCCTAGATGAAAACTTCAATTAAATAAAGTCTAATGTACTTGAGCAACAATCAATCATACTAGCTTTCCAATATTTGTATGCACATGCTAAGTTCTTCTTTCATGCCTTGTTTGTTTATGATCATGATGCTTTATTGCTTTTGAATTCACAAAACTCAAGTTGGTGGTCATAATGCCACAGCAGCATATTGCAATTTAGAAATCAAACTATGCCCATTCATATCTCACATGTATACAGAGAAGGTAATAAGACAATCATGCAATTTAAAGTGCTGGAAACAAATGAGAGAAAAAAAAAAAAACTTTACAACCTTGTAATTTATCTTCTCTATTGTTGTCCTTTTCCTCCTTTTCTTTCCCTTCCCACACCAAACTTAGAATGATTGCTTGTCCTCAAGCAACAATTAGAACCGTGGCTATGGGGCTAAGATAGATCATGAATGTCTTACACAATGAAACATTAGTAGCACATGTGTTTCAAGCAAACAAAATTAAAGATAACAATTAAGGCACAAGAGACAGAGACATTTTGATTGCAAACTTAAGAAGGTGAGCACAATACATTGCATAAAAGATAAGTGGCACACCAAACTTAGTGTGACACTTTCACTTGGAATTAATGCAAGTATCCAGTACAGATTAGAAACAAATTTTGTTGCATAGCAACACCAAACTTAGAATGCAATCATATGTCAATTTATTTGAATTAAAACTAAGCAAATGAAATTGTTGTATGTTAAATACAATCACCAAGCTAAGAATCTATCATGAATAAGGATCTCTTGGTAATGTATTAACAAAAACAGTTAATAAGCAAACTAAATGAAAGCATTTAAAGATAGAAAAATAACTAAAGCAAGTAAAATGCAAAATTGTCAAATCAAAAGAGAAAACTAAAACTGCAGAGGCATTATGATTATGCAGACAAGTAGTGTTGCTTGAATAAATTGCATAGAAAATAAATGGCACACCAAACTTAGAATCTTGGTGTGTCACTCTCATTTTTGATTTGATGCAATCATCCAAAAAGATTGAAAACAATTTGTTGCAAGGCAACACCAAACTTAGAATGTAACCATATGCCAATTTATTGAATTTAAATAAAACAAAGAACGAAAACAAAGCAGAGAAGAGAAATTATACCTATGGTTGACATATTGTTCACTTTCTTCCTCTTCTTCCAATTTGTTAACAGGAATGACTTTAAGGGGGAAGAAGATTCAGCTAGTGTCCCCTGTCTTGGCCTCTCCTCAGCAAACTTTCTTTTGTTAATGGCTTGATTGAGCTTGCTTGCTGGATCATGGGGAGGATTGCTTGTGGTTGACCCTTTTTTCTTCATGAATGTTGTCCTTGGTAGCTTGGTCACAATCCTCTTCTTGGTGCTTTTGTTAATTGCCTTCACTTCCTTGAATCCAAGTCTTGGTGGTTGTGTGATTGTTGGAGTCTTCTTTTCATCAAAAGCCTTTTGTATTGGTGGTTCCATGAGCCCTTCCTTCATGTGATTTTCTGCTTCACTTGAGTGTGAATTCTCTGGAATGACTTCCTCACGTTCATGCTCCTCCACTCCTTTCTTTGCACCCAACATTTGCTTTAATAGCTCTATCATGGAGGAGGTTTGTTGATCTTCCCAACATTTCTTCATCTCCTCTTCATACCTTTCAATCATGGTTTCAAGTGTTGAGGCGTTTTGGTCCAGGGAAGTTTGTGAAAGTTGTGAGTCTTCATGTTCTCTTGTCATCTCAAGTGCAATTTCAGGTTCAACCACCTCTACCTCATTTTTCATTGAAATTTCTCTTGTCACAGAGGCTTCCTCATCTTGCTTTTCCACTTCCTCACCCACAAATTTGTCTTCCTCCGTACTGTTTGATGGTTCTAAGTTCCTCTTTGTTTGCTCTAAGGACCCATTTATCTGCTCGAGGATGGTTTCTTCCCAAGATGGGGATTTTGTGTAAAATTCCACTAATTTTCTCTGTATTTCAATGCCTTCAAGGTATTCCTCATCTGTTAATTCAAGAGATGAAGGTTGAGAGTAATTTTGGTGACGTGAATGTGTTGTGGCGAAGTTGTGTTGAGGGGTGTGGAATAAGTTGTGTGATTGATGGGATGAATGGTATGGATTTTGGAGGAAACTTTGTGTTGAGGCATACTCAAGTGGTGAAGAATTTTGATATGAAAAATTTGGAGGTGAGGTTGGATAATTAAGAGGTGCTGGCTCATGATGGATGGGATAAGAAACATTGAATTCTCCTTGGTTTGGTCCTTCCCAATCACAATTTGGATAGTTGTCCCATTCATAGGAGTATGAATCATTCTGTGTTCTTGTGAAGCATCCCATTTGGTTTGATTGCTCAAACCCCATCATTCCTTGGTCTTGATTTTCCCAACCACAATTAGTATGGTAACTTGAATCATTTTGTGGTGGTGGAAAATACCCCATGTAACTTTCTTGATCATTATGTGACCTTGGGGCATATCCCATTTGGGTTGATTGCTCATGATCCATCATTTCTTGTTGATATTCCCATCCACCATAACGATAATGATATGAATCATTTTGTGGTGGTGGTTGGTATCCCATATGATTCTCTTGCTCATCTTGTGTCTCTGAAGCAAATCTCCATGGATTGGAGTGCTCAGAATTTGTATTTTCTTGGTGATATTCCCAACCACCATTAGAATAGTCAATTGGTGATGGTGGGTGATATCCCAGAAAATTTGTTTGATCACAAGATAAGTTGAACTCCATTTGAATTTTGTAACACACCACACCAAATAAAATTGAAATTCATGTCAGAGAGAAGAATTTCTTAGTGAGGCAATAACACAAACACTTAGTGTCAAAAAGAAAACAAAAAATTAAAAGAACTGTACAAAGAAAAAAATGCTTAATCTAAACTACCATTCACTTAATCATTGTCAATCTTTTCCAATCCCCGGCAAAGGCGCCAAAAACTTGATACGTAAAAATTTAGATTTCACGTATTTACCGGCAAGTATACCGGGTCGTATCAAGTAGTAAAACTCACAAAGAGTGAGGTCGATCCCACGGAGATTGGTAGATTGAGCAACTTTAGTTAAATGGAAAGTTTAGTCAAGCAGACACAATTTTGATTTTATGAGTAATGTGACTTTTGAACATAGTTGCAGGAATTTAAATGGCAATTAAGAGCAAGAATATAGAAATAAACTGAAAGTAAATAGCTGAAACTTAAATTGCAAGAAACTTAAATAACATGAAAGATAAATGACAAGAAATTAAAGGGTGCAGAAATTTAAAGAACATAAGAATAAATGACAAGAATTAAAGGAGCAAAATGTAAATGACAAGAAGAGTAAATTGACAGAATGTAGAAGGGAATTGGGTTGTGGGAAATTAAACAACTAGAAGTAAAAGAAATAAGGATTGATGATAGAGAGGATCATTAGGGATCAGAGATGCTAGTTTTCATGAATTGATGTTAGTCAAATCTTCCTCAATCATGGGTATAGATCCATGGCAAGTGGGTGATTGAATCCCAATCTCTTGGTAATTCAATCTCTCTCAACATAACCAATTGCCACTCTCGTGATCTAATTGTTCATGAGAAGAGATGAAGCACAAATCTAATCCAGCCACACAATTCCTATAATCTCAACCAAGGAGAGTTACATCTCACATACTAACCAAGGTATATTGATTAAAGGAATCATGAGAGGATGAACTCTAAACTGAATTATGTGGCTCATTCCTCAAATTCACCACATAATTCATGTAGATTAACCCCTCTCTCGATGGTGGTTGAATCTATGAAGAGCAAGAGTTCCCTCTTTAGATCAACCACTAGAATTGAGGAGGAGAGGATGGGTTCACCAATTCATTCCAACAAACAGAGCTCCTCCCCCTAATGAAAGTGGGGTTTAGTGAGTCATTGCTCCAATTTCAACAACAATTGACATAAATCAAAATTAAACTAAATTGCAAAGAAGGATGAAGAAGAATAAGGAAATGCTTGAAGATTAAGAAAATGAAGAAGAGAAGTTCCAAGAAGAAAAAGTGCTTTTCGGGTATTCTCCCGGAAGTACTAGCAAAAGTTAAGTAAAAGTGCTAAAAAGTATGAAAAAGTTCTAAGTCTAAAAGTGTGTAAAAGTAAAAGTGTAAAAAGTGTAAAAGTTCCCTACAAGTACATCAATCTCTTCTATTTATACTACTCCTAAAACTCTTCAGAGATCTTCAATTTGGGTTAGCAATGTGGGCTTTCTCATTGTTGAATTCTTGGCTCAATTGGAGGTGTTGCTAGGCTTGGAAAGGAAGGGTTCATTCATCATGATTCTGGCCCATTGGCTTGGCGTTATTGGCACTAACTCCAGGCCAAATGCACGTTGGCAACGTGCAGGACAATTTCCTGGGCATGAAGTATGAGACTTGGGCGTTGCTAGCCCAAGTTGTTGCCAACAACTTGCTTTTCCTCTTCTTGGCCTTACTTTCATGCTAAATGTAGCCCAGAATTTGAGTGTCAACCTTCAGCTTCAATATGGACTATTATACATCATTGGAAAGCTCTTGATGTCTATTTTCTAATGCCACTGGAATCACCTCAATTGGACTTTCCTAGCTCAAGTTATGGTTCCTCAAAGAAGGTAAGGTCAAGCTGCCAAGTTGTTGCCAAGTTGTTGTGAATAACGCACCCTCAACCCCAAGTTGGCAACGTGCCCGTGCATCACTCTCCCAAGGCAAGGACTTGGGGCTGGCGTTGTTGCAAAACACGCCCCCCTTGTGGCACGTTGGCAACGTGCTCGACCCACACCCCAAGGCCAATCTCTAGCTTTCTTGAATTTCACTTCATGTTCTTGTTTTTAGGGCCTAAAGATGACTCTGGTTTGGCTTCAATTTTGTGCTCCATCATAGACTATTATATATGGTTGGAAAGCTCTGAATGTTAGCTTTCCAACGCAACTGGAAGCACTCAATTTGGATCTCTGTAGCTCAAGATATCTTCCATTGAAGTGGACATGGTCAGGCTGCCAAAATCGCACACGTTTTTGGTAAACACGCCCTTGTTTCCAGCGTTGCCAACGTGCTCAGATTCTGAAGCTCTAAATGAAGCCAACTTCTGAAGCTTCAAATGAATGCCAATCCCATACTATGATATATGGTTGGAAAGCTCTGGATGTCTACTTTCAAATGCCGTTGGAATCACCTCATTTGGAGCTTTGTAGCTCAAGATATACTCCATTGAAGGAGGTAAGGTCAGGCTGTCCAGCTCACCAGCGTTTTGGCAAACACTCCTTTGTATTTCAGCGTTGGCAACGTGGTTGGTGCCATGTCTTGGCGTTGGTAACTTGGTTGGTGCCTTGTCTTGGCGTTGGTAACTTGGTTGGTGCCATGTCTTGGCGTTGCCTTGAATAACGCCCATAGTTCTTGGCGTTGGCAACGCCCTCGAGCTCCTCTTCAAGGCTTCATTTGTTGCTTGGTTGTGTGGCGTTGGCAACGCCCATCTTGAGTTGGCAACGCCAGCTCCTTTTCTTCCAGGGCCAAGCTTGATTGTGTGTGGCGTTGGCAACGTGCTCCTAGAGTTGGCAACGCCAACTTTGCTTCTCCAGGGCTGCCTGGCGTTGCCAACTTGCTGCTCAAGTTGGCAACTTGCAATGCTTCATTTCCTTGCTCTTGGGGCTTGAGTTTCCCTCTGATTTGAGCTTCCATTCCTCGCCACATTATGGACTATTATATATCGTTGGAAAGCTCTTGATGTCAGCTTCTCAACGCAATTGGAATCATGCCAATTGGATCCTTGTGGTTCAAGATATTCATCCTTGAAGAGGGGGAGGTCAAGCTGCCAACTCTGCTGGACACACACTAGCAAGTTGCCAACTTGATTTCCAAGTTGCCAACTTGCTTGTTCTTCCTCCAATATTTTCTTGCTCCATTGTCTTCTTGCTTCATCACCTAACATAAACCAAAGAACTTTCCTCAAAGTTTTGCCATCTTATGCAATAATTTTCAAGGGAATCATTCACATCAACTTGTATATAAACTCCTTGATTTATTTGCATGAATTATGCCAAATTTCACTTAATTCTTGGTTCATGGATGCATGGAGGAAAACTCACAAAATTGCTCATTTATTTCAAAGAAAGTGAATGAACCTAAGCTAAAACTAACTAAACTAACTAGTTAAAATGGCAAATATGCGAATGCATCAATTGCCTCACTAAGAAATTCTCATCTGAGACATGTATTTCAATTGCTTTGTGATTGTGTTCTACAAAACTTAAATGGAGTTTATCTCATCTTTTGATCAAACAAACTTTCTGGGATATCATCCACCACCACCAATCTCTAATGGTGGCTGGGAATATCACCAAGAAAATACAAATTTTGAGCACTCCAATCCATGGAGATATGCTTCAGAACCACAAGATGAGCAAGAGAATCATATGGGATATTTCTCACCACCACAAAATGATTCAAGTCATTATTCTAATGGTGGCAGGGAGTATCGCCAAGAAATTGCAAATTCTGAGCACTCCAATCCATGGAGATTTGCTCCAGAGCCACAAATTGATCAAGCTAATCACATGAGATGTTGTCCAGAACCACAAAATGATTTATGTCATTACCCTCATGGTGTTTGGACATATCAACAAGAGTGTGAACAATCAAGTGAAATGAATTTCCTCCCAGAGCCACAAAGTGAACCATGCTGTTATGACATTGACACAAACTATGGCTGGGAAGGGAATTTTAATTCTCCAAATGCTATTCATCAAGAGACATCATCTTTTGATTATGCTTTCAACAAATTCATGCAAGATCCCTCCCAAGGACCACAAGATTGTCCATACTTTGATGATTTCAACAATTCTTCAAGTTGTGCCTGGGAGGAGCAAAACCAAGGAGAATTCAATGTTTCTTATCCCATTCATCAAGAGCCATCACCTCTTAATTATCCAACCTCACCTCCAAATTTTTCATATCAAAATTCTTCACCACTTGATTATGTCTCAACACAAAGTTTCCTCCAAAATCCATACCAGTCATCCCATCAATCACACAACTTATTCCACACCCCTCAACACAACTTCACCACAATACATTCACGTCACCAAAATTACTCTCAACCTTCATCTCTTGAATTAACAGATGAGGAATACCTTGAAGGCATTGAAATACAGAGAAAACTAGTGGAATTTTACACAAAATCCCCATCTTGGGAAGAAACCATCCTCGAGCAGATAAATGGGTCCTTAGAGCAAACAAAGAGGAACTTAGAACCATCAAACAGTACGGATGAAGACAAATTTGTGGGTGAGGAAGTGGAAAAGCAAGATGAGGAAGCCTCTGTGTCAAGAGAAATTTCAATGAAAAATGAGGTAGAGGTGGTTGAACCTGAAATTGCACTCGAGATGACAAGAGAACATGAAGACTCACAACTCTCACAAACTTCCCTGGACCAAAACGCCTCAACACTTGAAACCATGATTGAAAGGTATGAAGAGGAGATGAAGAAATGTTGGGAAGATCAACAAACCTCCTCCATGATAGAGCTATTAAAGCAAATGTTGGGTGCAAAGAAAGGAGTGGAGGAGCATGAACGTGAGGAAGTCATTCCAGAGAATTCACACTCAAGTGAAGCAGAAAATCACATGAAGGAAGGGCTCATGGAACCACCAATACAAAGGGCTTTTGATGAAAAGAAGACTCCAACAATCACACAACCACCAAGACTTGGGTTCAAGGAAGTGAAGGCAATTAACAAAAGCACCAAGAAGAGGATTGTGACCAAGCTACCAAGGACAACATTCATGAAGAAAAAAGGGTCAACCACAAGCAATCCTCCCCATGATCCAGCAAGCAAGCTCAATCAAGCCATTAACAAAAGAAAGTTTGCTGAGGAGAGGCCAAGACAGTGGACACTAGCTGAATCTTCTTCCCCCTTAAAGTCATTCCTGTTAACAAACTGGAAGAAGAGGAAGAAAGTGAACAATATGTCAACCATAGGTATAATTTCTCTTCTCTGCTTTGTTTTCGTTCTTTGTTTTATTTAAATTCAATAAATTGGCATATGGTTACATTCTAAGTTTGGTGTTGCCTTGCAACAAATTGTTTTCAATCTTTTTGGATGATTGCATCAAATCAAAAATGAGAGTGACACACCAAGATTCTAAGTTTGGTGTGCCATTTATTTTCTATGCAATTTATTCAAGCAACACTACTTGTCTGCATAATCATAATGCCTCTGCAGTTTTAGTTTTCTCTTTTGATTTGACAATTTTGCATTTTACTTGCTTTAGTTATTTTTCTATCTTTAAATGCTTTCATTTAGTTTGCTTATTAACTGTTTTTGTTAATACATTACCAAGAGATCCTTATTCATGATAGATTCTTAGCTTGGTGATTGTATTTAACATACAACAATTTCATTTGCTTAGTTTTAATTCAAATAAATTGACATATGATTGCATTCTAAGTTTGGTGTTGTTATGCAACAAAATTTGTTTCCAATCTTTACTGGATACTTGCATTAATTCCAAATGAAAGTGTCGCACTAAGTTTGGTGTGCCACTTATCTTTTATGCAATGTATTGTGCTCACCTTCTTAAGTTTGCAATCAAAATGTCTCTGTCTCTTGTGCCTTAATTGTTATCTTTAATTTTGTTTGCTTGAAACACATGTGCTACTAATGTTTCATTGTGTAAGACATTCATGATCTATCTTAGCCCCATAGCCACGGTTCTAATTGTTGCTTGAGGACAAGCAATCATTCTAAGTTTGGTGTGGGAAGGTAAAGAAAAGGAGGAAAAGGACAACAATAGAGAAGATAAATTACAAGGTTGTAAAGTTCTTTTTTTTTTCTCTCATTTGTTTCCAGCACTTTAAATTGCATGAGTGTCTTATTACCTTCTCTGTATACATGTGAGATATGAATGGGCATAGTTTGATTTCTAAATTGCAATATGCTGCTGTGGCATTATGACCACCAACTTGAGTTTTGTGAATTCAAAAGCAATAAAGCATCATAATCATAAACAAACAAGGCATGAAAGAAGAACTTAGCATGTGCATACAAATATTGGAAAGCTAGTATGATTGATTGTTGCTCAAGTACATTAGACTTTATTTAATTGAAGTTTTCATCTAGGACTTTTTGTGAAATCTTTTGAAAATCATGAAAACCTTGAAGAAGCAAATGCAATTAAGGCAAGAAAAGAAAAAGGGAAAGAATGAGAAAGCTGAAGGCTCTGAGTACCAATGACAATTTCATTGTTATGTACTTGTGGTGTTTATGTATCAAGTAAAATGCTTGAAAACAAAACACTTAGTAGTCAAGGCTAGGCTCAAGTGCAAAAGCACTCCCTCAAAGCTCAAGGTTCTGAGCATCAATGATTAGAGAGTCAAGAAAAGAAAAGAAAAAATGAGCCTAATGAAGTCCTCTAATTAAATGCTTGTGGTGCTTATGTATCAAGTGGTAATACTTGAAAACAAAGCATTTAGAATCGTAGCTTTGTTATTAACTCATGGGGCAAAGCACCCAAAAGGAGAAGCTAATAAGAAAAATCAAAAGCTTGTTTCAAGGAAGAATTATAAGAAAAAGATTTCATAAAGTGAGCTAGATAGAAACATCAATCATTTACATTTCTTTTGTGATTGTAGCATTCATAGAAAACTAGCTTGCCATGAACATTAACTTGCTGTTCTTCTAACCTTGGATTGTCAATCTCTATTGCATGATCCTTTTCTTGCTTGAGGACAAGCAAGGTTTAAGTTTGGTGTTGTGATGCAAATGCATATTTGCATTATTAGTTAGTTAGTTTAGTTAGTTTTAGCTTAATTTCACTCATTTTCTCTAAATAAACAAGTCCTTTTATGAGTTTTGTTTCCATGCATGATGATATCAAGGAACATGTTAATTCTAGCCAAATTCATGCAAATGCTTTAAGGAATGCATATATGAATGAGTATGAATGAATCTCATGAAATTTATTGCATGAATTGGTAAGACTTTGAAGCTATTTCCCTTGTTGATGATAGGTGATGAAACAAGGAAGCATGGAAGCAAGAATGATGCAAGCTGGGCAAGAAGTTGGCGTTGCCAACTTGGATACAAAGGGCGTTGTTCTTGGCAACGCCAGGAAGAGGAGTTGGCGTTGCCAACTTGGGAATATGGTGCGTTGTTGAAGGCAACGCCAGGAGGCCCTGGAAGAAGCAAAGTTGGCGTTGCCAACTTGAAGCTGGCGTTGCCAACGCCACACACAAGCAAGGCAAGCTTGGCCCTGGAAGAAGCAAAGTTGGCGTTGCCAACTTGAAGCTGGCGTTGCCAACGCCACACACAAGCAAGGCAAGCTTGGCCCTGGAAGAAGCAAAGTTGGCGTTGCCAACTTGAAGCTGGCGTTGCCAACGCCACACACAAGCCAACTTGGCCCAGGAAAATAAGATGCACGTTGCCAACTCCAAGTTATGAAGGCGTGTTCCTTGGCAACGTAGCAAGCAAATTTTGGCACCAAAAGGGGAGCTCGAGCACGTTGTTGAAGCTAGGAAGCATTGGCGTGTTTGGCAACAACGCCAGGAATGGTTGCTTGGCTAGGCACCAAGTCTTGGTGCCAACCAAGTTGCCAACGCCCACAAGTGCACCAACCAACGTTGCCAACGCCCACAAGTGCACCAACCAACGTTGCCAATGCCCATAAGTGCACCAACCACGTTGCCAACGCCCATTGGCCTTGCCATGCACGTTGCCAACGCCAGGAAGCAAGCATGGAGCCTTGAGAAGGGCTCGAGCACGTTGCCAACGTGCTAAAGAGAAGGAGTGTTCATCAACAACGCCAGGAAATTGTGGTGCACGTTGCTAACTTGGAATGAATGGGCGTTATCCACAACAACTCCAACAAGGCAGCCTGACCATGTCCTCTTCAATGGAAGATATCTTGAGCTACAGAGATCCAAATTGAGTGCTTCCAGTTGCATTGGAAAGCTGACATTCAGAGCTTTCCAACCATATATAATAGTCTATGGTGGAGCACAAAATTGAAGCCAAACCAGAGTCATCTTTAGGCCCTAAAAACAAGAACATGAAGTGAAATTTAAGAAGGCTAGAGTTGAGCCTGGAGGGGGGACACAAGCACGTTGCCAACGTGCATATTAGGGTGCGTGTTTTGCAACAACGCCAGCCCCAAGTCCCTGCCTTGGGAGAGTAAAGCACGAGCACGTTGCCAACTTGGAGGTGAAGGTGCGTTTTTGGCAACAACTTGGCAGCTTGACCTTACCTTCTTTGAGGAACCATAACTTGAGCTAGGAAAGTCCAATTGAGGTGATCCCAGT
The DNA here is from genome assembly GCF_014773155.1 of Arachis stenosperma. NCBI lineage: Eukaryota > Viridiplantae > Streptophyta > Magnoliopsida > Fabales > Fabaceae > Arachis > Arachis stenosperma. The sequence continues at coordinate 98,101,745 of NC_080381.1, forward strand.
GGCATTAGAAAATAGACATCAAGAGCTTTCCAATGATGTATGGTAGTCCATATTGAAGCAAAAGGTTGACACTCAAATTCTGGGCTACATTTAGCATGAAAATAGAGTCAAGAAGAGGAAAAGCAAGTTGTTGGCAACAACTTGGGCTAGCAACGCCCAAGTCTCATACTTCACTTCCAGGAAAATGTCATGCACATTGCCAATGTGCATTAAGCCTGGAGTTATTGCCAATAACGCCCCTCAATGGGCCAGAATGGTTGCCAACTTGCTCTGCTTCCTCTATTCCTCACAAAGGCCAGCAACTTCTTCAATTGAACCAGAAATTCAACAAAGAGAAAGCCCACATAGCTAGCCCAATGGAAGATCTTTGAAGGAGTTTTAGGACTAATATAAATAGAGATTGAGTTTGTACTTTAAGGGGACTTTTTCAACATTTTTGACACTTAGAATTTTAGACTCTTAGCACTTTATTTTGAGAACTCTTTTAGCACTTCCGGGAGGATACCCGGAGAGCATTTTTGGTTCATCTTGGAACTTCTCTTCTTCATTTCTGAAGCTTTAACATTTCCTTATTCTTCTTCATCTTTCTTTTCAATTTAGTTTAATTTTGATTTATGGCAATTGTTGTTGAAATTGGAGCAATGACTCACTAAACCCCACCTTCATTAGGGGGAAGAGCTCTGCTTGTTGGAATGGATTGGTGAACTCATCTTCTCCTCCTCAATTCTAGTGGTTGATCTAAAGAGGGAACTCTTGTTCTTCAAAGATTCAACCACCATCGAGAGAGGGGTTAATCTATATGAATTATGTGGTGAATTTGAGGAAGGAGCCACATAATTCAGTTTAGAGTTCATCCTTTCATGATTCCTTTAATCAATACACCTTGGTTAGTATGTGAGATGTAACTCTCCTTGGTTGAGATTATGGGAATTGTGTGGCTGGATTAGATTTAAGCTTCATCTCTTCTCATGAACAATTAGATCACGAGAGTGGCAATTGGTTATGTTGAGAGAAATTGAATCACCAAGAGATTGGGATTCAATTACCCACTTGCCATGGATCTATACCCATGATTGAGAAGGATTTGACTAACATCAATCCATGAAAACTTGCATCTCGGATCCCTAATGATCCTCTCTACCATTAATTCTTATTTCTTTTGCTTCTAGTTATTTGATTACCCATAACCCAATTCCCTTTTACATTCTGTCAATTTATTATTCTTGTCATCTACATTTTGTTCCTTTAATTCTTGCTATTTACTCTTATGTTCTTTAAATTTCTGCACCCTTTAATTCCTTGCCATTTATCTTTGATGTCATTTAAGTTTCTTGCAATTTAAGTTTCAGTTATTTACTTTCATTTTATTTCTATCTTCTAGTTCTTTACATTCTTTGCCATTTAAATTCTTGCAATTATGTTCAAAAATCAAAATGCTCATGAAATCAAAACTATGTTCGCTTGACTAAATTTACCATTTAACTAAAGTTGCTTAATCTACCAATCTCCGTGGGATCGACCTCACTCTTAGTGAGTTTTATTACTTGATACGACCCGGTATACTTGTCGGTTATACGTGAAATCTCATTTTTACGTATCAGCCATAGATGTCATTGAGACTGTAGCTAAAAATGAGTATTTCTATGCCTCAGAAAGGACTCAGAAGAAGGAAGTGCTAGAACTCAACTCTGTAGATGCTCTGTTAGCTCAGAACAAGGCAATTACAGCTCAAATAGCAGCCTTAAGTAAGAGGATGGAGGCCAACCAAGCCTCAGTTATTCAAGACCAAACTCCTCAACAAGAAGGTAATGCATCAGAATCTGAAGGTGACTAGAAACAAGCTAATTATGTGCACAATTCATCCAGAACACGATATGACCCTCACTCTAAAACATACAACCCAGGTTGGAAGAACTACCCAAACTTTGGATGGGGAAATCAACAAAACCACAACCAGGACCACAGCAAGCCTTATCCATCAAATCAACAAAACCACAACCCCAACCATCAAACAGGGAACCATAGACCCTACCATAACTCACAAAACACATCATACCATAACAACCAACCCTTACACAACAACCTCAATCAAGATACACTATCCTCAACTATGCAACCATGCGAAATCAAGAGCAACTTTAAGAGGATGGAGGCTGCAATAGCACAACTATCATCCCAGATTTCAGGGGCAATCTCCTCCCTCATGGACAGACAAGCACAAATTAATAGAAGGATAGATGCTAATCAAGAGGAATACAGGTCAAATCTGAAAAATTAAGGTGCAACAATCTCAAAGTTTGAAGCACAAGTGCGGATTTTGTCCAAGCAAATTCCACTTTCCACACACACATTTCCCAGTGATGCCATGGCTAACCCAAGAGGGGAATGCAAAGCCATAACTCTAAGAAGTAGTAAGGTTGTAGAGGAATGAGCCCCAAGCAAAGATAATTATGAAGAGGTTGTACCAAAACATGGGAATGAGGATGAAGGAGAGACCCCAGCTTCACCTCCACCAAAACCAGTTTTGAAGCCCTATGTGCCAAAGGCACCATACCCACAAAGAATGAGAAAAGATGGGAAGGATGGCTAGTTCTCTAAATTTCTAGAGATCTTTAAGAAGCTCCAAATCAACATACCATTTTCAGAGGCATTAGAACAAATGCCACTCTATGCCAAGTTCTTGAAGGAGCTTATAACCAAAAAGAGGAACTGGGTGGCAAAAGAAACCATAGTATTGTCTGAGGAGTGCAGCGCCATCATACATAAGAAGTTGCCTCAAAAGCTGAAAGACCCAGGGAGTTTTCAAATTCCCTGCATCATAGGGGACATCACTATTGAGAAAGCTTTGTGTGATTTGAGAGTGATGAGCGGATAATTTATATGCTTTTTGGCATTGTTTTTAGTATGTTTTTAGTATGTTTTAGTTAGTTTTTATTATATTTTTATTAGTTTTTATTTAAAATTTACTTTTCTAGACTTTACTATGAGTTTGTGTTTTTTCTGTGATTTCAGGTATTTTCAGGCTAAAATTGAGAGACCTGAGCAAAAATCTGATTCAGAGGCTGAAAAGGACTGCAGATGCTGTTGGATTCTGACCTCCCTGCACTCGAAGTAGATTTTCTGGAGCTACAAAAGCCCAATTGACGCGCTCTTAATTGCGTTAAAAAGTAGACATCCTGGGCTTTCCATCAATGTATAATAGTTCATACTTTGACCGAGATTTGATGGCCCAAACAGGCATTCCAAGTCAGCTCAAGAATTCTGGCGTTTAACGCCGGAACTGGCACAAGAATGGGAGTTAAACGCCCAAACAGGCACAAAAGCTGGCGTTTAACTCCAAGAAAAGTCTCTACACATGAAAACTTCAATGCTCAACCCAAGCACACACCAATGAATTACATAAGTATCTCTATCTTTATTTTATGTTTTATTCATCTTTTAATCATTAATCCTCCAAAACCATTTGAATCCGCCTGACTGAGATTTAGAAGATGACCATAGCTTGCTTCATACCAACAATCTCCGTGGGATCGACCCTTACTCGCGTAAGGTTTATTACTTGGACGACCCAGTGCACTTGCTGGTTAGTTGTGCGAAGTTGTGATAAAGAGTTGAGATTGCAATTGAGCGTACCATGTTGATGGCGCCATTGATGTTCACAATTTCGTGCACCAAGTTTTTGGCGCCGTTGCCGGGGATTGTTCGAGTTTGGACAACTGACGGTTCATCTTGTTGCTTAGATTAGGTATTTTTCTTCAGAATTTTTAAGAATGAATTATAGAGTTTCAAGGTGATGTTTTCATCATCACCAAAGCAGATTGATTCTCATCAATTTAGCTCTTGAATGCAATGTCCTGCTGAAGCTTGGCTAGCCATGTCTAACTTCTTTAGACTAAAGCTTTAGACTAACATTGCATGATTCCTAGAATTCTTATTAAAAATTTTGAATCTCTTTATTTCCTTTTCCATATAATTTTCGAAAAAAAATCCAAAAAAATTATAAAATCTTAAAATCAAAAAATATTTTTATGTTTCTTGTTTGAGTCTAGTGTCCAATTTTAAGTTTGGTGTCAATTGCATGTTTCTATTCTTCTTGCATTTTTCAAATTCATTCATGTGTCTTCATTGATCTTCAAGATTTTTCTTCATGATTTTCTTGCTCTGATCTTTAAATTTTCTTATCTTGAGTGTTTTGTTGTTTCTCATATGCATTCTCAATTTGTTGGTGTCAATAGTATACAAACTTCTAAGTTTGGTGTCTTGCATGCATTGTTTATTTGATTTTAGTTGCATTTTGATTATTCCTCATCATTAAAATTTTTTTTCTTTTTGTCTTTTCAAGTAAATAATACAGAGAATTGAACATTCAGAACATACAGCAGAGGAATTACACAGAAAAAGCTGGGCGTTCAAAATACCCAGTGAGGAAGGAAAACTGGCGTTTAAACGCCAGCCAGGGTGCCTGGCTGGGCATTTAACGCCCAAAAGGGTAGCATTTTGGGCGTTAAACGCCAGAACGGATACCATTCTGGGCGTTTAACGCCAGGATGGAACAAGAGGGAAGATTTTGTTTTTAATTCAAATTTTTTTTCAAGTTTTCATAATTTTTCAAAATCAAATCTTTTTCAAATCATATCTTTTCAATCATATACTTTCAAAATCAATTTCTTTCCACTTTTCAAAAATACTTGCTAACAATTAATGATTTGATTCAATATTTCAATTTTGTTGCCTTTTCTGTTGAGAAAAGGTTTAATGTCTGAATCATATCTTTTAAATTTCTTGTTAGCCAAGTCATTAATTTTCAAAATCAAATCTTTTTAAATTATTTTTCAAATCATATCTTCTCAATCATATCTTTTTAAAACTATATCTTTTCAATCATATCTTTTTATAACATTTTTTTTATTAATTTTTCAATCAAATGTTTTTTATTTCTAATTTTAAAATCTTTTCCAAAAATCACTTTATTTCTTTCCCATCTTTAATTTTCGAAAATCATTCTTCAATTTTTCAAAATGCTTTTAAAACCTTTTTAATTTATTTTCGAAATTCTTCCCCTCTTCTCACATCCTTCTATTTATGGACTAACACTCTTCCTCAATGCACAATTCGAACCCTATCTCTCTTGATAAGTTCGAATTCCTCTACCCGCTCCTTCTATTCTTCTTTTCCTCTAACATCTCAAGGAATCTCTATACTGTGACATAGAGGATTCCATATTTTCTTGTTCTCTTCTCTTTCATATGAGCAGGAGCAAAGACAAAAGCATTCTTGTTGAGGCTGACCCTAAACCTGAAAGGACCTTGAAGTGAAAGCTAAGAGAAGCCAATGCACTACTCTCTGTAGAGGACCTAACAGAAATCTTCAAACAAGAAGAAGACATGGCAGCCGAAAACAACAACAATACCAACAATGCAAGGAAGGTGCTGGGTGACTTTACTGCACCTACTCCCGACTTCTATGGGAGAAGCATCTCTATCCCTGCCATTGGAGCAAACAATTTTGAGCTTAAGCCTCTCTAATGCAACAGAATTGCAAGTTCCATGGACTTCCATTGGAAGATCCTCATCAGTTTTTAGCTGAATTCTTGCAAATCTGTGATACTGTCAAGACCAATGGGGTTGACCCTTAGGTCTACAGACTTATGCTATTCCCTTTTGCTGTAAGAGACAGAGCTAGGATATGGTTAGACTCACAACCTAAAGAAAGCCTGAACTCTTGGGAAAAGCTAGTCAATGCCTTCTTGGCAAAGTTCTTTCCAACTCAAAAATTGAGTAAGCTTAGAGTGGAAGTCCAAACCTTCAGACAGAAAGAAGGTGAATCCCTCTATGAAGCTTGGGAAAGATACAAACAATTGATCAGAAAGTGTCCATCTGACATGCTTTCTGAATGAAGCATCATAGGTATCTTCTATGATGGTCTGTCTGAACTGTCCAAGATGTCATTGGACAGCTCTGCTAGAGGATCTCTTCATCTGAAGAAGACGCCTGCAGAAGCTCAAAAACTCATTGAAATGGTTGCAAATAACCAATTCATGTACACTTCTGAAAGGAATCCTGTGAACAATGGGACGAATCAGAAGAAAGGAGTTCTTGAGATTGATACTTTGAATGCCATACTAGCTCAGAACAAAATATTGACTCAGCAAGTCAATATGATTTCTCAAAGTCTGTTTGGAATACAAGTTGCACCAGGCAGTACTAAGGATGCTTCATCTGAAGAAGAAGCTTATGATCCTGAGAACCCTTCAATGGAAGAGGTGAATTACATGGGAGAACCCTATGGAAACACCTATAATCCTTCATGGAGAAATCATCCAGATCTCTCATGGAAGGATCAACAGAGACCTCAACAAGGTTTCAACAACAATAATGGTGGAAGAAACAGGTTTGGCAATGGCAAGCCTTTTCCATCATCTTCTCAGCAATAGACAGAGAATTCTAAGCAGAGCCACTCTGACTTAGCAACCATGGTCTCTGATCTAATCAAAACCACTCAAAGTTTCATGACTGAAACAAGGTCCTCCATTAGAAACTTGGAGGCACAAGTGGGTCAGCTGTGTAAGAAAGTTACTGAACTCCCTCCTAGTACTCTTCCAAGCAATACAGAAGAGAATCCAAAAGGAGAGTGTAAGGCCATCAACATGGCCGAAATTGGAGAGGAGGAAGAGGCAATGAGCGCCACTGAGGAAAACCTCAATGGACGTCCACTGGCCTCCAATGAGTTCCCTAATGAGGAACCATGGGAATCTGAGGCTCACACTGAGACCATAGAGATTCCATTGGATTTACTTCTGCCATTCATGAGCTCTGATGAGTATTCTTCCTCTGAAGAGGACGAAGATGTCACTGAAGAGCAAGTTGCTAAGTACCTTAGAGCAATCATGAAGCTAAATGACAAGTTATTTGGTAATGAGACTTGGGAGGATGAACCCACCCTTTGCTCACCAAAGAACTAGATGACTTGATTAGGCAGAGATTACCTCAAAAGAGACAGGACCCTGAGAAGTTCTCAATATCTTGTACCATAGGCACTGGTGCGCGAAATTGTGAACAATACTTTTCACAACTCTCATAATCCATGGTCATGAACTCCAAAAACTTGGTGGTTCAATTCCATGGCATTACACAACTTCGCACAACTAACCAGCAAGTGCACTGGGTCGTCCAAGTAATACCTTACGTGAGTAAGGGTCGATCCCACGGAGATTGTTAGTATGAAGCAAGCTATGGTCATCTTGCAAATCTTAGTCAGGCAGACTCAAATGGATATGATGATGAACGAAAATAACATAAAAGATAAAGATAGAGATACTTATGTAATTCATTGGTAGGAACTTCAGATAAGTGTATGAAGATGCCTTCCCTTCCGTCTCTCTGCTTTCCTACTGTCTTCATCCAATCCTTCTTACTCCTTTCCATGGCAAGCTTGTGTAGGGTTTCACCGTTGTCAATGGCTACCTCCCATCCTCTCAGTGAAAGCGATTTGCATATGCCCTGTCACGGCACGCGGAATTCAGCTGTCGGTTCTCGGTCAGGCCGGAATAATATCCATCGATACTTTTGCGTCTGTCACTAACGCCCCGCCTGCTAGGAGTTTGAAGCACGTCACAGTCATTCAGTCATTGAATCCTACTCAGAACACCACAGACAAGGTTAGACCTTCCGGATTCTCTTGAATGCTGCCATCAGTTCTTGCCTATACCACGAAGACTCTGATCTCACGGAATGGTTGGCTCGTTTGTCAGGCGAGCACTCGGTTGTCAGGCGATCAACCATGCATCGTGCAATCAGGAATCCAAGAGATATTCACTAAAGCCTTGATTGCTTGTAGAACAAAAGTGGTTGTCAATCACCTTGTTCATAGGTGAGAATGATGATGAGTGTCACGGATCATCACATTCATCAAGTTGAAGAACAAGTGATATCTTGGACAAAGAACAAGCGGAATTGAATAGAAGAACAATAGTAATTGCATTAATACTCGAGGTACAGCAGAGCTCCACACCTTAATCTATGGTGTGTAGAAACTCCACTGTTGAAAATACATAAGAACAAAAGTGATCATTGGTCTCGGCCCCAGAGAGGGAACCAGAAGAACCAAGATGATAATACAATAGTAAAAGGTCCTATTTATAGGAAACTAGTAGCCTAGGGTGTACAGAGATGAATAAATGACATAAAAATCCACTTCCAGGCCCACTTGGTGTGTGCTTGGGCTGAGCAATGAAGCATTTTCGTGTAGAGACTCTTCTTGGAGTTAAACGCCAGCTTTTATGCCAGTTTGGGCGTTTAACTCCCATTTTGGTGCCAGTTCCAGCGTTTAACGCTGGGATTTCTTGAGGTGACTTTGAACGCCGGTTTGGGCCATCAAATCTTGGGCAAAGTATGGACTATCATATATTGCTGGAAAGCCCAGGATGTCTACTTTCCAACGCCGTTGAGAGCGCGCCAATTGGGCTTCTGTAGCTCCAGAAAATCCACTTCGAGTGCAGGGAGGTCAGAATCCAACAGCATCTGCAGTCCTTTTCAGTCTCTGAATCAGATTTTTGCTCAGATCCCTCAATTTCAGCCAGAAAATACCTGAAATCACAGAAAAACACACAAACTCATAGTAAAGTCCAGAAAAGTGAATTTTAACTAAAAACAAATAAAAAGTATACTAAAAACTAACTAAAACTACTAAAAACATACTAAAAACAATGCCAAAAAGTATATAAATTATCCGCTCATCACAATACCAAACTTAAATTGTTGCTTGTCCTCAAGCAACTGAAAATCAAATAAGATAAAAAGAAGAGAATATGCAATGAATTCCAAAAACATCTATGAAGATCAGTATTAATTAGATGAGCGGGGCTTTTAGCTTTTTGCCTCTGAACAGTCTTGGCATCTCACTCTATCCTTTGAAATTCAGAATGGTTGGCTTCTTTAGGAACTCAGAATCCAGATAGTGTTATTGATTCTCCTAGTTAAGTATGATGATTCTTGAACACAGCTACATATTGAGTCTTGGCCGTGGCCCAAAGCATTCTGTCTTCCAGTATTACCACCGGATACATACATGCCACAGACACATAATTGGGTGAACCTTTTCAGATTGTGACTCAGCTTTGCTAAAGTCCCCAATTAGAGGTGTCCAGGGTTCTTAAGCACACTCTTTTTGCCTTGGATCACAACTTTATTCTTTCTTTTTCTTTCTTCTTTTCTTTCTTTTTTTGATTTTTTTTTTGCGCTTGCTTTCTCTTTTTTTTTTGTATTCACTGCTTTTTCTTCCTTCAAGAATCATTTTTAATGATTTTTCAGATCCTCAGTAACATGTCTCCTTTTTCATCATTCTTTCAAGAGCCAACCTTCATGAACCACAAATTCAAGATACATATGCACTGTTTAAGCATACATTCAGAGAACAAGAGTATTGCCACCACATCAAAATAATTAAACTATTATAAAATTCAAAATTCATGCAATTCTTTCCTTTTTAATTTAAGCACGTTTTTATTCAAGAAAGGTGATGGATTCATAGGACATTCATAACTTTAAGGCATAGACACTAAGACACTAATGATCACAAGCCACAAACATGGATAAACATAAGCATAAAATTCGAAAAACAGAAGAATAAAGAACAAGGAAATTAAAGAACGGGTCCACCTTAGTGATGGCGGCTCTTTCTTCCTCTTGAAGATCCTATGGAGTGCTTGAGCTCCTCAATGTCTCTTCCTTGTCTTTGTTGCTCCTCCCTCATGATTCTTTGGTCTTCTCTAATTTCATGAAGGATGATGGAGTGTTCTTGATGCTCCACCCTTAGTTGTCCCATGTTGGAACTTAGTTCTCCTAGGGAGGTGTTCAGTTGCTCCCAACAGTTTTGTGGAGGAAAGTGCATCCCTTGGGGCATCTCAGGGATCTCATGATGAGAGGGGTCTCTTGTGTGCTCCATCCTTTTCTTAGTGATGGGCTTATCCTCATCAATGGGGATGTCTCCCTCTATGTCAACTCCAACTGAATAACAGAGGTGACAAATGAGATGAGGAAAGGCTAACCTTGCTAAGGTAGAGGACTTGTCCGCCACCTTATAGAGTTCTTGGGCTATAACCTCATGAACTTCCACTTCTTCTCCAATCATGATGCTATGAATCATGATGGCCCGGTCTAGAGTAACTTCGGACCGGTTGCTAGTGGGAATGATTGAGCGTTGAATGAACTCCAACCATCATCTAGCCATGGGTTTGAGGTCATGCCTTCTCAATTGAACCGGCTTGCCTCTTGAATCTCTCTTCCATTGTGCGCCCTCTTCACATATGACTGTGAGGACTTGGTCCAACCTTTGATCAAAGTTGACCCTTCTAGTGTAAGGATGTTCATCTCCTTGCATCATGGGCAAATTGAATGCCAACCTTACACTTTCCGGATTAAAATCCAAGTAATTCCCCCGAACCATAGTAAGATAATTCTTTGGATTCGGGTTCACACTTTGATCATGGTTCTTGGTGATCCATGCATTGGCATAGAACTCTTGAACCATCAAGATTCCGACTTGTTGAATGGGGTTGGTAAGAACTTCCCAACCTCTTCTTCGGATCTCATGTCGGATCTCCGGATATTCACCCTTTTTGAGTGAAAAGGGGACCTCGGGGATCACCTTCTTCAAGGCCACAACTTCACAGAAGTGATCTTGATGCACCCTTGAGATGAATCTATCCATCTTCCATGACTCGGAGGTGGAAGCTTTTGCCTTCCCTTTCCTCTTTTTAGAGGTTTCTCCAGCCTTGGATGCCATAAATGGTTATGGAAAAACAAAAAGCAATGCTTTTACCACACCAAACTTAAAAGGTTTGCTCGTCCTCGAGCAAAAGAAGAAAGAAGAGAGTAGAAGAAGAAGAAATGAGGAGAAAGGGAATGGCTTTGTATTCGGCCAAAGGGGAGAGAGATGGTGTTTAAGGTGTGTGAAAATGAAGGAGTGAAGGAGGGTTTATATAGATGAGAGGGAGAGGGTGGTTCGGCCATTTGAGGGTGGGTTTGGGTGGGAAAGTGGTTTGAATTTGAATGGAGGGGTAGGTGGGGTGGTGGACGAAATTGTATCTCTTTATGGAATATGATAATAGAGCCTGGTCCAAGATCAACTTCGTTCAACTAACCAGCAAGTGCACTGGGTCGTCCAAGTAATACCTTACGTGAGTAAGGGTCGATCCCACGGAGATTATGGGTTTAAAGCAATCAATACTTATTTTATTAATCTCAGTCAGGATGCCAATAATGTTATTTGGATTTTACTTGTAAAAAGCCAAACTACAAACTACTTAAAATTGTAAGTTGGAATAATAAGGAGTACTAGCGTTACTTGTTATGCAGTAATGGAGAATATGTTGGAGTTTTGGAGATGCTTTGTCCTTTGACTTCAACTCTTCCTTGAAATCCTCTTCTTCACACGTAGATTCCTTCCATGGGAAGCTCTTTGTAGGGTGTCACCGTTGTCAGTGGCTACTTCCCATCCTCTCAGTGAAAACGTTCCTATGCTCTGTCACAGCACGGCTAATCATCTGTCGGTTCTCAATCAGGTTGGAATAGAATCCATTGATTCTTTTGCGTCTGTCACTAACGCCCAGCCCTCAGGAGTTTGAAGCACGTCACAGTCATTCAATCCCAGAATCCTACTCGGAATACCACAGACAAGGTTTAGACTTTCCGGATTCTCATGAATGCCGCCATCAATCCGGCTTATACCACGAAGATTCTGATTAAGGAATCTAAGAGATGTTCATTCAATCTGATGTAGAACGGAGGTGGTTGTCAGGCACACGTTCATGGATTGAGGAAGGTGATGAGTGTCACGGATCATCACCTTCTTCACAATTAAGCGCGAATAAACATCTTAGATAAGAACAAGCGTGTTTGAATGGAAAACAAAGGAATTGTATTAAATCATCGAGACGCTGCAGAGCTCCTGATGAGCGGATAATTTGTATGCTTTTTGGCATTGTTTTTAGTATATTTTTAGTATGATCTAGTTAGTTTTTAGTATATTTTTATTAGTTTTTAGTTAAAATTCACTTTTCTGGACTTTACTATGAGTTTGTGTGTTTTTCTGTGATTTCAGGTATTTTCTGGCTGAAATTGAGGGACCTGAGCAAAAATCTGATTCAGAGACTCAAAAGGACTGCAGATGCTGTTGGATTCTGACCTCCCTGCACTCGAAGTGGATTTTCTGGAGCTACAGAAGCCCAATTGGCGCGCTCTCAACGGCGTTGGAAAGTAGACATCCTGGGCTTTCCAGCAATATATAATAGTCCATACTTTGCCCAAGATTTGATGGCCCAAACCGGCGTTCAAAGTCACCTCAAGAAATTCCAGCGTTAAACGCCGGAACTGGCACCTAATTGGGAGTTAAACGCCCAAACTGGCACTAAAGCTAGCGTTTAACTCCAAGGAGAGTCTCTACACGAAATTGCTTCATTGCTCAGCCCAAGCACACACCAAGTGGGCCCGGAAGTGGATTTTTATGTCATTTACTCATCTATGTACTAGTTTTCTATAAGTAGGACCTTTTACTATTGTATTAGGGGCTTTTAGAGACTTTTGGGATAGCTATCTTTGTTCTTATGCTATCCTAGACCATTGGGAGGCTGGCCATTCGGCCATGCCTAGACCTTATGCTTATGTATTTTCAACGGTGGAGTTTCTACACACCATAGATTAAGGTGTGGAGCTCTGCTGTACCTCGAGTATTAATGCAATTACTATTGTTCTTCCATTCAATTACGCTTGTTCTTTATCCAAGATATCACTTGTTCTTCAACATGATGAAGGTGATGATTGACGCCCATCACCATTCTCACTCATGAACAAGGTGATTGACAACCATTCTTGTTCTACACGCATCTGAGGCTTAGTGAATATCTCTTGGATTCCTGATTGCACGATGCATGGTTGATCGCCTGACAAACGAGCCAACCATTCCGTGAGATCAGAGTCTTCGTGGTATAGGCAGGACCTGAGGGCGGCATTCAAGAGAATCCGGAAGGTCTAACCTTGTCTGTGGTATTCTGAGTAGGATTTAATGACTGAATGACTGTGACGTGCTTCAAACCTGTAACCTACTGGGCGTTAGTGACAGACGCAAAAGAGTGATTCTATTCCGGTAGGGGAGGGAACCAAACCGGTGATTGGCAGTACTGTGACAGAGTGCGTGCATTAGCTTTCACTGCGCGGATGGGAGGTAGCTGCTGACAACAGTGAGACCCTACACGAGCTTGCCATGGAAAGGAGTAAGAAGGATTGGATGAAGGCAGTAGGAAAGCAGAGAGACGGAAGGGAAGGCATCTTCATACGCTTGTCTGAAGCTCTTACACCAATGATATACATAAGTATCACTATCCTTATCTTTATATTATTTTCGTTCATCATCATATACATTTGAGTTTGCCTGACTAAGATTTACAAGATGACCATAGCTTGCTTCAATGCTAACAATCTCCGTGGGATCGACCCTTACTCACGTAAGGTATTACTTGGACGACCCAGTGCACTTGCTGGTTAGTTGTGCGAAGTTGTGTAATGCCATGGAATTGAACTACCAAGTTTTTGGAGTTCATGACCAGGGATTATGAGAGTTGTGAAAAAGTATTGTTCACAATTTCGCGCACCAGCTCCTCACCCCCAACAATGGAGTTTAGAGACTCATGCCGTCAAAAGTATGTAATTCAGATCTGAAAATTTCATGAGGTCCAAGAAATGTCTGTAAAAGTTGTTTAAATAGTAAACTAGTAACCTAGGTTTACAGAAATTGAGTAAACAGAGATAATTGGTGCAGAAATCCACTTCTGGGGCCCACTTGGTGTGTGCTGGGGCTGAGATTAAAGATATCCACGAGTAGAGGCCTTTCTTGGCGTTAAACTCCAGGTTATGACGTGTTTTGGGCGTTCAACTCCGGATCATGACGTTTTTCTGGCGTTCAACTCCAGACAGCAGCATGAACTTGGCGTTCAACGCCAAGTTACGTCGTCTATCCTTGCGCAAAGTATGGACTATTATATATTGCTGGAAAGCCCTGGATGTCTACTTTCCAACGCCGTTGAGAGCGCGCCAATTGGGCTCCTGTAGCTCCAGAAAATCCATTTCGAGTGCAGGGAGGTCAGGATCCAACAGCATCAGCAGTCCTTTTTCAGCCTAAGTCAGATTTTTGCTCAGCTCCCTCAATTTCAGCCAGAAAATACCTGAAATCACAGAAAAACACACAACTCATAGTAAAGTCCAGAAATATGATTTTTGCCTAAAAACTAATAATATTTAACTAAAAACTAATCAAAACATGCTAAAATCTACATGAAATTACCCCCAAAAAGCGTATAAAATATCCGCTCATCACAACACCAAACTTAAACTGTTGCTTGTCCTCAAGCAACTAGATGAATAAAATAGGTTTTAATAGAAATAAAGAAGTAATAATATTTTAGAGTTTTAAATGAAGCTCATATTCTTATTAGATGAGCGGGGCTTGTAGCTTTTTGTTTCTGAACAGTTTTGGCATCCCCCTGTATCTTTAAATTTTCAAAATAATTGGCATCCTTAGGAACTCAGAATTCAGATAGTATTATTGACTCTCCTAGTGTAGTATGTTGATTCTTGAACACAGTTGTTTTATGAGTCTTGGCTGTGGCCCTAAGCACTTTGTTTTCCAGTATTACCACCAGATACATAAATGCCACAGACACATAACTGGGTGAACCTTTTCAGATTGTGACTTAGCTTTGCTAAAGTCCCCAGTTAGTGGTGTCCAGAGCTCTTAAGCACACTCTTTTTGATTTGGATCACGACTTTAACCACTCAGTCTCAAGCTCTTCACTTGGACCTGCATGCCACAAGCATATGGTTAGGGACAGCTTGATTTAGCCGCTTAGGCCTGGATTTATTTCCTTGGGCCCTCCTATCCATTAATGCTCAAAGCCTTGGATCTTTTTCACTCTTGCCTAGTGCTCATGGCTTGTGAATATTTTCTCTTCCTCTTTTTTTTTTTTTTTTTTGAACTGCTTTTTCTTGCTTCAAGAATCAATTTCATGATCTTTCAGATCATCAATAATATTTTTCGTGTTCCTCATCCTTTCAGGAGCCAATATTCATCAAATTCAAAATACAATTTATGCACTGTTCAAGCATTCATTCAGAAAACAAAAAGTATTGCCACCACATGTAATTAATTATAATTTTTATTATTAAGAACTCGAAAAATATAGATTACTTCTTTATTCTAAAAAAAATCTTCTACTTTATTCATGCCTGATGATGATGAGAAAAATAAATTATAGCTTAATTGAAAATAAAATCAAAATAGACATACTAATTACTACTAAATATCTCCTAAGGTGAAATTAAAAAAAAACGCTATCACTAAGTTAAAGCAGGAAAATTGGAACTCAGCAACCTGTTGTTTTGAGGAGTAGATGTTCTTCTAATCTGTGGAGCACTTTTCAAGGATTAATTTTTGGCGCTTTAGCTCCCTTAGATCACGCCCTTGCTCCTCCTGTTCCTTGAGCAGTTTGCAAATCATGCTACCTTGATTATTCTGTTCTTCCTTTATTTGATCCATAGCTTCTTGCAATCTGGAAATAGAAGCCTCAAGATGTTCCCAATATTCGAATTGGGGCAGTTCTGGGAGGGCCCCTTGTGCTCTCCTCTTGGTTGAATCATCTTGTTGCTGTTGTCTGACCATTGATATTCCAGTAATGGGCTTTTCAATTAGGATATATTCAGTTATTCCCATCTTTACTCCAGCATCTTTGCAAAGCATAGAAATTAGGCTTGGATAAGCCAATTTGGCGTCCTTAGAATTCCTGTTTGCAATTTTATATAGCTCACATGAGATCAGCTGATGGACTTCCACTTCTTTTCCCAGCATGATGCAGTGAATCATGACAGCTCTTTTGATGGTAACTTCAGAACGGTTGCTGGTGGGCAATATGGGACGACTAATAAAATCCAGCCAGCCTCTAGCTACTGGTTTTAGATCTTCTCTTTTGAGTTGAACTGGGGTGCCAGTCGTACTGGTAGTCCACTTGGCTCCAGGGACGCATATATCTTCCAAGATCTTGTCCAATCCTTTATTGACCCTCATCATTCTCCTATTAAAGGAGTCTGGGTCATCCTTCAGTTGAGGAATCTTGAATATCTCCCTGATCTTGTCAGCATTGGTATGAATGATCTTTCCTCTGACTACGGTCTTATGGTCAAAGAGAGCCGCTCCAATGATTCTTTGCCTTTCTGTCTGCCATAGATTAGCATAGAATTCCTGAACCATGTTCCTTCCCACTTTCGTTTCAGGATTGGCAACAATTTCCCAATTCCTGTTTCGAATTTGCTCTTGGATCTCCGGGTATTCATCTTCTTTCAGATCAAATCTGACTTCCGGGATCACTAATCTGTGACTCATTATCTTGTAGTAATGGTCTGAATGTTCTTTAGTTAAGAACTTCCCTTGATTCCAAAGTGGCTTTGGATTGCTTTCTTTCTTGCCTCTTGGGTTGGGTTGTTTCCCTTTAGGAGCCATGATCAAGAGACACAATAGTTTTTGTGATCACGGGTAAAACACACCAAACTTAGAGCTTTGCTTGTCCTCAAGCAAAAGAGAAGAAAGAAGAGGGATAGGAGGAGAGCAATGTGGAATGGTGATGATGAGGAGGGCGCCGAATACAAGATATAGGGAGGGGGGTGGGTAATTTTCGAAAAATAAGAAAGAGATAAGATAGAAGATATGATTTTAAAAGATATGATCAGAAAAAGATATGAATAATAATTTAAAAGATAAATTTGAAATTTACTTTTGAAAAAGATTTAAAAAAAATAATTAAGTTTTGAAAACAAATTTGAAAAGATGATGGATTGGATTTGAAAGCCATTTGTTTTTTTTTTTTTGTTTAAGATATATCTAAAACATTTGCAAAATTGGATTTTAGAAATTAGGATAAAAAATTTTGGAATTGAAAGTGATAATTTGAAATATGTTTATGCAAGAAATCATGAATTAAAACATAAAAATTTAGAAAAATTAGGATTAAAAACGAAATTGTACCTCCTCCCACCATCCTGGCGTTAAACGCCCAACTGTTGCATGGTTTGGGCGTTTAACGCCCAAATGTTGCTTCTCCTGGGCGTTCAACGCCCATTTGGTGCTTCTTTCTGGCGTTGAACGCCAGGAAGTCTTTCTTCACTGGGCGTTTTTCTGAACGCCCAGGATGCTAGCAGCTTGGCGTTAAACGCCCAGAAGGTGCATCTTTCTGGTGTTTAACGCCCAGAAGATGCTCCTTTCTGGCGTTTAACGCCCAGATGGCTACCCTTACTGGCGTTAAACGCCCAGTGGGAGCTTCTCTTGGGCGTTTAACGCCCAAAGTATTTCTTACTGGCTTTTTCACGCCAGTGAGCTTCCAAGTTTCCCTGTAACTCTGTGACTTCAACCAATTGCTATTTCACCTTTTGAAGACACTTGGACTTAAACCTGTAAAAAAAAAAGAAATTTATTTAATTAGTAAATATACTTTGTAAATGGCTGGGTTGCCTCCCAGCAAGCGCTTCTTTAATGTCATTAGCTGGACTATTACTGAGTTTTAATTAAGTCTCAGTCTTGAGCATTCTTGCTCGAAATTATCTTCAAGATAGTGTTTAACTCTTTGTCCATTGACAATGAACTTTTTGTTAGAGTCACTATCCTGAAGTTCTATGTATCCATATGGTGATACGCTTGTAATTACATATGGACCTCTCCACCGGGATTTTAATTTCCCAGGGAATAATTTGAGCCTTGAATTAAATAACAGAACTTTCTGTCCTGGCTCAAAGACTCTGGATGACAATTTCTTATCATGCCACCTTTTTGCTTTCTCTTTGTAGATTTTTGCATTCTCGAAAGCATTGAGTCTAAATTCCTCTAGCTCATTTAACTGTAGCAATCGTCTTTCTCCAGCTAACTTGGCATCAAGGTTCAGGAATCTGGTTGCCCAGTAGGCCTTGTGTTCCAGTTCCACTGGCAAGTGGCACGCCTTTCAATACATAAGCTGGTATGGAGAGGTCCCTATAGGGGTCTTAAATGCTGTTTTGTATGCCCACAGAGCATCATCCAAGCTTCTTGCCCAATCCTTTCTACGGTTAATTACAGTCCGTTCCAGGATTCTTTTGAGTTCTCTATTTGAGACTTCAGCTTGCCCATTAGTTTGTGGATGATATGGAGTAGCCACCCTGTGGTTGACTCCATAACGTACCAGAGCAGCATAAAGCTGTTTATTGCAGAAATGAGTGCCCCCATCACTAATTAACACTGTAGGGATACCGAATCTGCTGAAGATGTGTTTCTGGAGGAATTTCAACACTGTTTTAGTGTCATTGGTGGGTGTTGCAATAGCCTCCACCCATTTGGATACATAATCCACTGCCACCAGAATATAAGTGTTTGAATATGATGGTGGGAAGGGTCCCATGAAGTCAATGCCCCATACATCAAACAACTCAATTTCCAAGATTCCTTGTTGAGGCATGGCATAACTGTGAGGTAGGTTGCCTGATCTTTGGCAACTGTCACAATTAAGCACAAATGCTCGGGAATCTTTATAGAGAGTAGGCCAGTAGAAGCCACTTTGGAGGACTCTTGTGGCTGTTCGTTCACTTCCAAAATGTCCTCCATACTGTGATCCATGGCAATGCCAAAGGATCTTCTGTGCTTCTTCTTTAGGCACACATCTACGGATTACTCCGTCTGCACATCTCTTGAAGAGATATGGTTCATCCCAAAGATAGTACTTTGCATCTGTGATTAATTTTTTTGATTGCACCCTGCTATACTCTTTGGGTATGAATCTCACTGCCTTGTAGTTTGCAATGTCTGCAAACCATGGCACTTCCTGGATGGCAAAGAGTTGCTCATCCGGAAAAGTTTCAGAGATCTCAGTGAGAGGGAGGGACGCCCCTTCCACTGGTTCCAGTCGGGACAGGTGATCTGCTACTTGATTCTCTGTCCCTTTTCTGTCTCTTATTTCTATATCAAACTCTTGCAGAAGCAACACCCATCTGATGAGTCTGGGTTTTGAATCCTGCTTTGTGAGTAGATATTTAAGAGCAGCATGATCAGTGTACACAATCACTTTTGATCCTACTAAGTAGGATCTGAATTTGTCAATGGCGTAAACCACTGCAAGTAGCTCTTTTTCTGTGGTTGTGTAGTTCTTCTGTGCGTCATTTAGAACACGGCTAGCATAATAAATGACGTGCAGAAGCTTGTCATGCCTTTGTCCCAACACTGCACCAATGGCATGGTCACTGGCATCACACATCAGTTCAAATGGTAATGTCCAGTCTGGTGCAGAGATTATTGGTGCTGTAACCAATTTAGCTTTCAGAGTCTCAAATGCCTGCAGACACTCTTTATCAAAGATAAATGGCGTGTCAGCAGCTAGCAGGTTGCTCAGAGGTTTGGCGATTTTTGAAAAATCCTTTATAAACCTCCTATAGAATCCTGCATGCCCCAGAAAGCTTCTGATTGCCTTAACATTGGCAGGTGGTGGTAATTTTTCAATTACTTCTACCTTAGCTTGATCCACCTCTATTCCCTTGTTCGAAATTTTGTGCCCAAGGACAATTCCTTCGGTCACCATAAAGTGACATTTTTCCCAGTTTAAAACCAGGTTAGTCTCTTGGCATCTTTTCAGAACAAGTGCTAAATGGTTAAGGCAGGAGCTAAATGAGTCTCCAAATACTGAAAAGTCGTCCATGAAGACTTCCAGGAATTTTTCCACCATATCAGAGAAAATGGAGAGCATGCACCTCTGAAAGGTTGCAGGTGCATTGCACAGGCCAAATGGCATCCTTCTGTATGTAAATACTCCAGATGGGCATGTGAATGCCGTTTTCTCCTGATCCTGGGGATCTACTGCAATCTGATTATAACCTGAATATCCATCCAGGAAGCAGTAATATTCATGACCTGCTAGTCTTTCTAGCATCTGGTCTATGAATGGTAAAGGAAAATGATCCTTTCTAGTGGCTGTATTGAGCCTTCTGTAATCAATACACATGCGCCACCCAGTAACTGTTCTTGTAGGAACCAGTTCATTTTTTTCATTATGAACCACTGTCATGCCACCTTTCTTAGGGACGACTTGGACAGGGCTCACCCAGGGGCTGTCAGAAATAGGATAAATGATCCCGGCCTCTAGTAACTTAGTGACCTCTTTCTGCACTACTTCCTTCATGGCTGGGTTCAGCCGCCTTTGTGGTTGAACCACTGGTTTGGCGTCACCCTCCAGTAAGATTTTGTGCATGCATCTAGCTGGGCTAATGCCGTTAAGATCACTGATGGACCACCCAAGAGCTGTCTTGTGTGTCCTTAGCACTTGAATTAGTGCTTCCTCTTCCTGTGGTTCTAAGGTAGAGCTTATGATTACAGGAAAGGTATCACCTTCTCCCAGAAATGCATATTTTAGGGAAGGTGGTAATGGTTTGAGCTCGGGTTTAGGAGGTTTCTCCTCTTCCTGAGGGATTTTCAGAGATTCCACTATTTTCTCTGACTCCTCCAGATCAGGCTGGACGTCTTTAAAGATGTCCTCTAGCTCTGATTCGGGACTCTCAGCCATATTGACCTCTCTTACCAGAGAGTCAATAATATCAACACTCATGCAGTCATTTGGGGTGTCTGGATGTTGCATTGCTTTGACAACATTCAACTTGAACTCCTCCTCATTGACTCTCAAGGTTACTTCCCCTTTTTGGACATCAATGAGGGTTCGGCCAGTTGCTAGGAAAGGTCTTCCTAGAATGAGAGTTGCACTCTTGTGCTCCTCCATTTCCAGCACCACAAAGTCAGTAGGAAAGGCGAATGGCCCAACCTTGACAATCATGTCTTCAATCACGCCTAATGGGTATTTAATGGAGCAATCAGCAAGTTGAAGACATATCCTGGTTGGTTTAATTTCTTCAGTTAAACCAAGCTTTCTGATGGTAGATGCAGGTATTAAGTTGATACTTGCCCCAAGATCACATAAAGCTTGCTTGGTACAATTACCCTCTAATGTGCATGGTATCATAAAGCTCCCAGGATCTTTAAGCTTCTCAGGTAAGCTTTTCAGAATGACTGCACTACATTCTTCAGTGAGGTAGACTTTTTCAGTTTCCCTCCAATCCTTCTTATGACTTAAGATTTCTTTCATGAACTTAGCATAAGAAGGTATTTGCTCAAGTGCTTCTGCAAACGGAATCTTTATTTCAAGAGTCCTGAGATAGTCTGCAAAGCGAGCAAATTGCTTATCCTGTTCCGCTTGGCGGAGTTTTTGAGGATAAGGCATTTTGGCTTTGTATTCCTCAACCTTAGTTGCTGCAGGTTTATTACCTACAGAAGTGGGTTGGGAAGCCTTTTTAGAAGGGTTATCATCAGCACTCGTAGGTGACTTATCCCCCACTGGCAATTGAGTGCCAGAGGTGGGAGATGGAGTGGCGTTAGACGCCATCTCCTTGTTGGTTACTGGCGTTTGAACGCCAGAACCATGTCCCTTTTGGGCGTTCAACGCCAGATCCATGCTTGTTTCTGGCGTTGAATGCCAGGATTTAGCATGGTCTGGGCATTCAGTGCCAGCTTTATTCCTTTCTGGGCTCTGATTGTCCTCAGAGGGATTTTGAGCATCCTCTTGTTCATTTCTTGGTTTCCTGCTGCTTTGAAGTGAGGTATTTAATGTTTTCCCACTTCTTATTTGAACTGCTTGGCATTCTTTTGCTATTTGTTTTGACAGTTGTTTTTCTGTCTGCTTTAATTGTACTTCCATGTTCCTGTTAGCCATTCTTGTTTCCTGTAATATTTCCTTGAATTCGGATAGTTGCTGAGTTAGAAAATCTAATTGCTGATTGAATTCATTAGCCTGATCCACTGGACTGAGTTCTGCAGTTACTGTTTTAGCTTCTTCTTTCATAGAGGATTCACTGCTTAGGTACAGATGCTGATTTCTGGCAACTGTATCAATAAGCTCTTGAGCTTCTTCAATTGTTTTTCTCATATGTATAGATCCACCAGCTGAGTGATCTAGAGAAATCTGAGCTTTTTCTGTAAGCCCATAGTAGAAGATGTCTAATTGCACCCATTCTGAAAACATTTCAGAGGGGCATTTTCTTAGCATCTCTCTGTATCTCTCCCAAGCATCATAAAGGGATTCATTATCTCCTTGTTTGAAGCCTTGGATGTTTAGCCTTAGCTGTGTCATCCGTTTGGGAGGGAAATAGTGATTCAGGAATTTTTCTGACAGCTGTTTCCATGTTTTTATGCTGTTCTTAGGCTGGTTATTTAACCACCTCTTAGCTTGATCTTTTACAGCAAATGGAAACAGTAATAGTCTGTAGACATCCTGATCTACTTCCTTATCATGTACTGTATCAGCAATTTGCAGAAATTGTGCCAGAAACTCTGTAGGTTCTTCATGTGGAAGACCAGAATACTGGCAGTTTTGCTGCACCATGATAATGAGCTGAGGATTCAGCTCAAAGCTACTAACTCCAATGGAGGGTATACAGATACTACTCCCATATGAAGCAGTAGTGGGGTTAGTATATGACCCCAGAGTCCTCTTGGATTGTTCATTCATAGGTGCTTCCATGTTGGATTGAACAATAGAGTTATTTGTTTATAAAGGATTGTGGAATAAATAAAATGGAATATATATATAAAAAAAATATTTTGAAAATACTTTGTGAAAATTTTCCGAAAAATTTGAAATTGAAATTTGGATTTTATATTAAAAATTTCGAAAAAGTAGTTTTTTTAAAATTGGTTAGAAAATAAATTTTTTTTTTTTGAATTTTGAATTTTATGATGAAAGAGAAAAACACTCAAAAGACACAAGACTTAAAATTTTTAGATCCAATGCTCCTTATTTTCGAAAATTTTTGGAGGAAAAACACCAAGGAACACCAAACTTAAAAATTTTAAGATCAAGGCACTAGAAAAACTCAAGAACACTTTGAAGATTCACAAGAACACCAAGAACACAAGAAAGAACACCAAACTTAAAATTTTTAGAAAACTTTAATAAAATTTTCGAAAATTATAAAAAGATTAACAAGAAAACACCAAACTTAAAGTTTGGCACAGGATTAAATCAAGAAAAATTATTTTTGAAAAAGGTTCCAAAGCGTAAAACCAATTATCAGGAACAACTTGAAGATCAAGGAAGAACCAAGAACACTAACACGAAAATTTTAAAGAAAAATATGAGATATGCAATTGACACCAAACTTAGAACAAGACACTAATCTCACGAAAATTAGCAATTAATTAAAAGAAAAATAATAAATTTTGAAAAGAAATTTTTGAAAAGAAACTATCCTATCAATATTGATTTAATGACTCTATAAAAATAAGAATAAAAATAAAAATAAATTATTCCTAATCTAAGAAATAAAATAAGCCTTCAATTGTCCAAACTCAATAATCCCCAGCAACGGCGCCAAAAACTTGGTGGACGAAATTGTATCTCTTTATGGAATATGATAATAGAGCCTGGTCCAAGATCAACTTCGTTCAACTAACCAGCAAGTGCACTGGGTCGTCCAAGTAATACCTTACGTGAGTAAGGGTCGATCCCACGGAGATTATTGGTTTGAAGCAATCAATACTTATTTTATTAATCTCAGTCAGGATGCCAATAATGTTATTTGGATTTTACTTGTAAAAAGCCAAACTACAAACTACTTAAAATTGTAAGTTGGAATAATAAGGAGTACTAGCGTAACTTGTTGTGCAGTAATGGAGAATATGTTGGAGTTTTGGAGATGCTTTGTCCTTTGACTTCAACTCTTCCTTGAAATCCTCTTCTTCACACGCAGATTCCTTCCATGGCAAGCTCTATGTAGGGTGTCACCGTTGTCAGTGGCTACTTCCCATCCTCTCAGTGAAAACGTTCCTATGCTCTGTCACAGCACGGCTAATCATCTGTCAGTTCTCAATCAGGTTGGAATAGAATCCATTGATTCTTTTGCGTCTGTCACTAACGCCCAGCCCTCAGGAGTTTGAAGCACGTCACAGTCATTCAATCCCAGAATCCTACTCGGAATACCACAGACAAGGTTTAGACTTTCCGGATTCTCATGAATGCCGCCATCAATCCGGCTTATACCACGAAGATTCTGATTAAGGAATCTAAGAGATGTTCATTCAATCTGATGTAGAACGGAGGTGGTTGTCAGGCACACGTTCATGGATTGAGGAAGGTGATGAGTGTCACGGATCATCACCTTCTTCACAATTAAGCGCGAATAAACATCTTAGATAAGAACAAGCGTGTTTGAATGGAAAACAAAGGAATTGTATTAAATCATCGAGACGCTGCAGAGCTCCTCACCCCCAACAATGGAGTTTAGAGACTCATGCCGTCAAAAGTATGTAATTCAGATCTGAAAATTTCATGAGGTCCAAGAAATGTCTGTAAAAGTTGTTTAAATAGTAAACTAGTAACCTAGGTTTACAGAAATTGAGTAAACAGAGATAATTGGTGCAGAAATCCACTTCTGGGGCCCACTTGGTGTGTGCTGGGGCTGAGATTAAAGCTATCCACGAGTAGAGGCCTTTCTTGGCGTTAAACTCCAGGTTATGACGTGTTTTGGGCGTTCAACTCCGGATCATGACGTTTTTCTGGCGTTCAACTCCAGACAGCAGCATGAACTTGGCGTTCAACGCCAAGTTACGTCGTCTATCCTTGCGCAAAGTATGGGCTATTATATATTGCTGGAAAGCCCTGGATGGCTACTTTCCAACGCCGTTGAGAGCGCGCCAATTGGGCTCCTGTAGCTCCAGAAAATCCATTTCGAGTGCAGGGAGGTCAGGATCCAACAGCATCAGCAGTCCTTTTTCAGCCTAAGTCAGATTTTTGCTCAGCTCCCTCAATTTCAGCCAGAAAATACCTGAAATCACAGAAAAACACACAAACTCATAGTAAAGTCCAGAAATATGATTTTTGCCTAAAAACTAATAATATTTAACTAAAAACTAATCAAAACATGCTAAAATCTACATGAAATTACCCCCAAAAAGCGTATAAAATATCCGCTCATCATGGGGTTTTATGAAGGATGGATGTGAGTGGTAAAGAGAAAGAGGGGATTTGATAGGTGAAGGGTTTTTGGGGAAGAGGAGTTGAGGTGATTGGTGAATGTAGGGTTGGTGGGGATCCTGTGGGGTCCACAGATCCTGTGGTGTCAAGGAAAAGTCATCCCTGCACCAAATGGCTAACAAAATCACGTTTTGTGCCATTTCTGGCGTTAAACGCCAGGCTGGTGCCCATTCCTGGTATTTAACGCCAGCTTCTTGCCCTTTTCTGGCGTTTAACGCCAGTCTGGTGCCCCTTTCTGGCGTTAAACGCCCAGAATGGTGCCAGACTGGGCGTTAAACGCCCAACAGCTAACCTTACTGGCGTTTAAACGCCAGTAAGTGCGTCCTCCAGGGTGTGCTGTTTTTCTTCCTGTTTTTCATTCTGTTTTTGCTTTTTTCATTGATTTTGTAACTTCTTATGATCATCAACCTACAAAAAAGATAAAATAACAAAAGGAAATAGTTAATTATAAAATATTGGGTTGCCTCCCAACAAGCGCTTCTTTAATGTCATTAGCTTGACAGAGGTCTCTCATGGAACCTCACAAAAGATCAGAACAATGTTGGAACCTCCCAACACCAAACTTAGAGTTTGAATGTGGGGGTTCAACACCAAACTTAGAGTTTGGTTGTGGCCTCCCAGCACCAAACTTAGAGTTTGACTGTGGGGGCTCTGTTTGACTCTGATTTGAGAGAAGTTCTTCAAGCTTCCTCTCCATGGTGACAGAGGGATATCCTTAAGCCTTAAACACCAAGGATTCTTCATTCACTTGAATGATCAACTCTCCTCTATCAACATCAATCACAGCCTTTGCTGTGGCTAGGAAGGGTCTGCCAAGGATGATGGATTCATCCATGCACTTCCCAGTCTCTAGGACTATGAAATCAGTAGGGATATAATGGTCTTCAACTTTTACCAGAACATCCTCTACAAGTCCATAAGCTTGTTTTCTTGAGTTGTCTGCCATCTCTAGTGAGATTTTTGCAGCTTGCACCTCAAAGATCCCTAGCTTCTCCATTACAGAGAGAGGCATGAGGTTTACACTTGACCCTAAGTCACACAGAGCCTTCTTGAAGGTCATGGTGCCTATGGTACAAGGTATTGAAAACTTCCCAGGATCTTGTCTCTTTTGAGGTAATTTCTCCCTAGACAAGTCATCCAGTTCTTTGGTGAGCAAAGGGAGTTCATCCTCCCAAGTCTCATTTCCAAATAACTTGTCATTTAGCTTCATGATTGCTCCAAGGTATTTAGCAACTTGCTCTTTAGTGACATACTCATCCTCTTCAGGGGAAGAATACTCATCAGAGCTCATGAATGGCAGAAGTAATTCCAATGGAATCTCTATGGTCTCATTTTGAGCCTCAGATTCCCATGGTTCCTCATTGGGGAACTCATTGGAGGCCAGTGGACGTCCAGTGAGGCCTTCCTCAGTGGCGTTCACTGCCTCTTCTTCCTCCCAGAATTCGGCCATGTTAATGGCCTTGCACTCTCCTTTTGGATTTTCTTCAGTATTGCTTGGGAGATTACTAGGAGGGAGTTTAGTGATTTTCTTGCTCAGCTGTCCCACTTGTGCCTCCAAATGCCTAATGGAGGACCTTGTTTCAGTCATGAAACTTTGAGTGGTTTTGATTAGATCAGAGACCATGGTTGCTAAGTCAGAGGTATTCTGCTTAGAATTCTCTGTCTGTTGCTGAGAAGATGATGGAAAAGGCTTGCCATTGCTAAACCTATTTCTTCCACCATTATTGTTGTTGAAACCTTGTTGAGGTTTCTCTTGATTCTTCCATGAGAAATTTGGGTGATTTCTCCATGAAGAATTGTAGGTGTTTCCATAGGGTTCTCCTAGGTAATTCACCTCTTCCATTGAAGGGTTCTCAGGATCATAGGCTTCTTCCTCAGATGAAGCATCCTTAGTACTGCTTGGTGCATTTTGCATTCCAGACAGACTTTGAGAAATCAAATTGACTTGTTGAGTCAATATTTTATTCTGAGCCAAAATGGCATTCAGAGCATCAATCTCAAGAACTCCTTTCTTCTGACTAGTCCCATTGTTCACAGGATTTCTTTCAGAAGTGTACATGAATTGGTTATTTGCAACCATTTCAATTAGCTCTTGAGCCTCTGTAGGCGTCTTCTTCAGATGAAGAGATCCTCCAGCAGAGCTATCCAAAGACATCTTGGATAGTTCAGAGAGACCATCATAGAAAATACCTATGATGCTCCATTCAGAAAGCATATCAGAAGGACACTTTCTGATTAATTGTTTGTATCTTTCCCAAGCTTCATAGAGGGATTCTCCGTCCTTCTGTCTGAAGGTTTGGACTTCCACTCTAAGCTTACTCAATTTTTGAGGTGGAAAGAACTTTGCCAAGAAGGCATTGACTAGCTTTTCCCAAGAGTCCAGGCTTTCTTTAGGTTGAGAATCCAACCATATTCTAGCTCTGTCTCTTACAGCAAAAGGGAATAGCATGAGTCTGTAGACTTCAGGGTCAACCCCATTAGTCTTGACAGTGTCACAGATTTGCAAGAATTCAGCTAAGAACTGATGAGGATCTTCCAATGGGTTTCCATGGAACTTGCAATTCTGTTGCATTAGAGAAACTAATTGAGGCTTAAGCTCAAAGTTGTTTGCTCTAATGGCAGGGATAGAGATGCTTCTCCCATAGAAGTCGGGAGTAGGTGCAGTAAAGTCACCCAGCACCTTCCTTGCATTGTTGGCATTGTTGTTTTCGGCTACCATGTGTTCTTTTTCTTTGAAGAATTCGGTCAGGTCCTCTAAAGAGAGTTGTGCTTTAGCTTCTCTTAGCTTTCGCTTCAAGGTCTTCTCAGGTTCAGGGTCAGCTTCAACAAGAATGCCTTTGTCTCTGCTCCTGCTCATAAGAAAGAGAAGGGAACAAGAAAATGTGGAATCTTCTATGTCACAGTATAGAGATTCCTTGAAGTGTCAGAGGAAAAGAAGGGTAGAAGACAGAAGTAGAAAATTCGAACTTATCAGAAAGAATGGAGTTCGAATTTTTGCATTAAGGGATATTGTTAGTCCATAAATAGAAGGATGTGAGGAGAAGGGAAGTAATTTTCGAAAATTAGGTGAAAGATTTTGAAAATATTTTTGAAAAACATTACTTTGATTTTCGAAAATGAAAGTGGGAAAGAAATAAAATGATTTTTGAAAAAGATTTTGAGAGTAGAAATAAAAAAGATTTGATTAAAAACTATTTTGAAAAAGATGAGGTTAAGAAGATATGATTGGTTTTTTTTTTTTTTTAAAAAAAAAAGATGTGATTGAGAAGATATGATTTGAAGACAATTTTAAAAAGATTTGATTTTAAAAACTAGTAACCTGGCTATCAAGAAAAGATATGATTCAAACATTAAACCTTTCTCAACAGAAAAGGCAACATACTTGAAATGTTGAGTCAAATCATTAATTGATAGTAAGTATCTTTGAAAAAGGAAATAAATTGATTTTGAAAACATTTGATTGAAAAGATATGATTTGAAAAAGATTTGATTTTGAAAAACTTTGAAAACTTGAAAAAAAATTGATTTGAAAACAAAATTCTCCCCCTTGTGCCATCCTGGCATTAAACGCCCAGAATGGTGCACATTCTGGCGTTTAACGCCCAAAACTATACCCTTTTGGGCGTTAAACGCCCAACCAGGTACCCTGGCTGGCGTTTAAACGCCAGTCTGTCCTTCTTCACTGGGCGTTTTGAACGCCCAGCTTTTTCTGTGCAATTCCTCTGCTGTATGTTCTGAATCTTCAATTCTCTTGTATTATTGACTTGAAAGGACACAAATTAAAAATATTTTTGGATTTTTAATAATAAAGAATAATCAAAATGCAACTAAAATCAAATAACAATGCATGCAAGACACCAAACTTAGCAGTTTGTATACTACTGACACTAACGAGAATGCATATGAGACACACAAAATACTTCAAGTCAATAGAATTCAAAGATTAGAGCACGGAAATCATCAAGAACATCTTGAAGATCACTAAGACACATGAATGAATGCATGCAATTGACACCAAACTTAAGATGAGACTAGTGTCTTCAACAAGAAACATAACATATTTTTGGTTTTTTTATGATTTTTTTTTGATTTTTTTGTGTTTTTCGAAAATTAAGTGGAAAAAGATATCAAAATTCTTAATGAGAATTCCAGGAATCAGTGCAATGTTAGTCTAAGACTCCGGTCCAGGAATTAGACATGGCTTCATAGCCAGCCAAGCTTTCAAAGAAAGCTTCGGTCCAAAACACTAGACATGGCCAAAGGCCAGCCAAGGCTTAGCAAATCACTGCTCCAAAAGCAAGATTGATGAAAATCAACAAGCTCTTGTGATGATAAGTTGAGACCTCGGTCCAATGAGATTAGACATGGCTTCTCAGCCAGCCAGACTTCAACAAATCATCATGAAACTCTAGAATTCATCTTCAAGAATTTCGAAAAAAAAATACCTAATCTAAGCAACAAGATGAACCGTCAGTTGTCCAAACTTGACAATCTCAGGCATTGTTACCAAAAGCTTGCTCAAAACTTGAACAATCCCCGGCAACGGCGCCAAAAACTTGGTGCGCGAAATTGTGAACAATACTTTTCACAACTCTCATAATCCCTGGTCATGAACTCCAAAAACTTGGTGGTTCAATTCCATGGCATTACACAACTTCGCACAACTAACCAGCAAGTGCACTGGGTCGTCCAAGTAATACCTTACGTGAGTAAGGGTCGATCCCACGGAGATTGTTAGTATGAAGCAAGCTATGGTCATCTTGCAAATCTTAGTCAGGCAGACTCAAATGGATATGATGATGAACGAAAATAACATAAAAGATAAAGATAGAGATACTTATGTAATTCATTGGTAGGAACTTCAGATAAGCGTATGAAGATGCATTCCCTTCCGTCTCTCTGCTTTCCTACTGTCTTCATCCAATCCTTCTTACTCCTTTCCATGGCAAGCTTGTGTAGGGTTTCACCGTTGTCAATGGCTACCTTCCATCCTCTCAGTGAAAGCGATTTGCATATGCCCTGTCACGGCACGCGGAATTCAGCTGTCGGTTCTCGGTCAGGCCGGAATAATATCCATCGATACTTTTGCGTCTGTCACTAACGCCCCGCCTGCTAGGAGTTTGAAGCACGTCACAGTCATTCAGTCATTGAATCCTACTCAGAACACCACAGACAAGGTTAGACCTTCCGGATTCTCTTGAATGCTGCCATCAGTTCTTGCCTATACCACGAAGACTCTGATCTCACGGAATGGTTGGCTCGTTTGTCAGGCGAGCACTCGGTTGTCAGGCGATCAACCATGCATCGTGCAATCAGGAATCCAAGAGATATTCACTAGAGCCTTGATTGCTTGTAGAACAAAAGTGGTTGTCAATCACCTTGTTCATAGGTGAGAATGATGATGAGTGTCACGGATCATCACATTCATCAAGTTGAAGAACAAGTGATATCTTGGACAAAGAACAAGCGGAATTGAATAGAAGAACAATAGTAATTGCATTAATACTCGAGGTACAGCAGAGCTCCACACCTTAATCTATGGTGTGTAGAAACTCCACCGTTGAAAATACATAAGAACAAAAGTGATCATTGGTCTTGGCCCCAGAGAGGGAACCAGAAGAACCAAGATGATAATACAATAGTAAAAGGTCCTATTTATAGGAAACTAGTAGCCTAGGGTGTACAGAGATGAATAAATGACATAAAAATCCACTTCCCGGCCCACTTGGTGTGTGCTTGGGTTGAGCAATGAAGCATTTTCGTGTAGAGACTCTTCTTGGAGTTAAACGCCAGCTTTTATGCCAGTTTGGGCGTTTAACTCCCATTTTGGTGCCAGTTCCAGCGTTTAACGCTGGGATTTCTTGAGGTGACTTTGAACGCCGGTTTGGGCCATCAAATCTTGGGCAAAGTATGGACTATCATATATTGCTGGAAAGCCCAGGATGTCTACTTTCCAACGCCGTTAAGAGCGCACCAATTGGGTCTCTGTAGCTCCAGAAAATCCACTTCGAGTGCAGGGAGGTCAGAATCCAACAGCATTTGCAGTCCTTTTCAGTCTCTGAATCAGATTTTTGCTCAGATCCCTCAATTTCAGCCAGAAAATACCTGAAATCACAGAAAAACACACAAACTCATAGTAAAGTCCAGAAAAGTGAATTTTAACTAAAAACTAATAAAAAGTATACTAAAAACTAACTAAAACTACAAAAAACATACTAAAAACAATGCCAAAAAGTATATAAATTATCCGCTCATCAGGCACCATGACCTTTGAGAAGGCTCTGTGTGACCTAGGGTTAAGCATAAACCTCATGCCTCTCTCTGTAATGGAGAAGCTAGGGATCTTTGAGGTGCAAGCTGCAAGAATCTCACTAAAGATGGCAGACAATTCAAGAAAACAAGCTTATGGACTTGTAGAGGATGTTCTAGTAAAGGTTGAAGACCATTACATCCCTGCTAATTTCATAGTCCTAGAGACTGGAAAGTGCATGGATGAATCCATCATCCTTGGCAGACACTTCCTAGCCACAGCAAAGGCTGTGATTGATGTTGACAGAGGAGAATCGATCATTCAAGTGAATGAAGAATCCTTTGTGTTTAAGGCTCAAGGATACCCCTCTGTAACCATGGAGAGGAAGCATGAAGAGCTTCTCTCAAAACAGAGTCAAACAGAGCCCCCACAGTCAAACTCTAAATTTGGTGTTGGGAGGCCACAACCAACTTCTAAGTTTGGTGTTGAACCCCCACATTCAAACTCTAAGTTTGGTGTTGGGAGGTTCCAACATTGCTCTGAACATCTGTGAGGCTCCATGAGAGCCCACTGTCAAGCTACTGACATTAAAGAAGCACTTGTTGGGAGGCAACCCAATGTTATATTTATCTATTTTCCTTTGTTATTTTATGTTTTTTATAGGTTGATGATCATGGGAAGTCACAAAATCAAATGAAAAAGCAAAAATAGCATGAAAAACAGAAAGAAAAATAGCACACCCTGGAGGAAAATCTGCTAGCGTTTAAACGCCAGTGAAGATAGCAGAATGGGCGTTTAACGCCCAGTCTGGCACCATTCTGGGCGTTTAACGCCAGAAAGGGGCACCAGACTGGCGTTTAACGCCAGGAATGGGCAAGAAGCTGGCATTAAATGCCAGAAATGGGCACCAGCCCGACGTTTAATGCCAGGATTGGCAGAAGAAGCATTTTTGCTCGCCACTTGGTGCAGGGATGAATTTTCCTTGACACCTCAGGATCTGTGGACACCACAGGATCCCCACCTACCCCACCACTCTCTCTCTTCTTCACCCATTCACCAATCACCTCAACACCTCTTCCCCACAAACCCCTCACCTATCAAATCCCACCATTCTCTTCACCACTCAAATCCATCCTTCATAAAACCCCACCTACCTCACCATTCAAATTCAAACCACTTTCCCTCCCAAACCCACCCATAATGGCCGAACCTTACCCCTCTCTCCACCCCTATATAAACCCATCTTCACTCCTTCATTTTCACACAACATACACACTACTTCTCCCCCTTGGCCGAAAAACAAAGCCACCTCCATCTCCTCTACTTCTCCTTCTTCTACTCTCTTCTTTCTTCTTTTGCTCGAGGACGAGCAAACCTTCTAAGTTTGGTGTGGTAAAAGTATTGCTTTTTGTTTTTCCATTACCATTTACGGCATCTAAGGCCAGAGAAACCTCTAGAAAGAGGAAAGGGAAGGCAAATGCTTCCACCTCCGAGTCATGGGAGATGGAGAGATTCATCTCAAGGGTGCATCAAGACCACTTCTATGAAGTTGTGGCCATGAAGAAGGTGATCCCCGAGGTCCCTTTCAAACTCAAAAAGAGTGAATATCCGGAGATCCGACATGAGATCCAAAGAAGAGGTTGGGAAGTTCTTACCAACCCCATTCAACAAGTCAAAATCTTAATGGTTCAAGAGTTCTATGCCAATGCATGGATCACCAAGAACCATGATCAAAGTGTGAACCCAGACCCAAAGAATTGGCTTACAATAGTTCGGGGGAAATGCTTAGATTTTAGTCCGAAAAATGTAAGGTTGGCATTCAACTTGCCCATGATGCAAGGAGATGAACACCCCTACACTAGAAGGGTCAACTTTG
Source organism: Arachis stenosperma (assembly GCF_014773155.1). Taxonomy (NCBI): domain Eukaryota; kingdom Viridiplantae; phylum Streptophyta; class Magnoliopsida; order Fabales; family Fabaceae; genus Arachis; species Arachis stenosperma. Next base: position 98,134,997 of record NC_080381.1, read on the forward strand.
ATCAAAGGTTGGACCAAGTCCTAATTGGCGCGCTCTTGATTGCGTTGGAAATTAGACATCCTGGGCTTTCCAGCAATGTATAATAGTTTATACTTTGACCGAGATTTGATGGCCCAAACAGGCGTTCCAAGTTAGCTCAAGAATTCTGGAGTTTAACGCCGGAACTGGCACAAGAATGGGAGTTAAACGCCCAAACTGGCACAAAAGCTGGCGTTTAACTCCAAGAAAATTCTCTACACATGAAATCTTCAATGCTCAGCCCAAGCACACACCAAGTGGGCCCGGAAGTGGATTTTTACGTCATTTACTCATCTTTGTAAACCCTAAGCTACTAGTTCTCTACAAATAGGACCTTTTGCTATTGTATTTTCATCTTTGATCAGTCCTATGCTATCTTAGATCATATCTTTGAACGTCTAGTTCTTAGATCAATGGAGGCTGGCCATTCGGCCACGCCTAGACCTTGTTCTTTTGTATTTTCAACGGTGGAGTTTCTACACACCATAGATTAAGGTGTGGAGCTCTGCTGTACCTCGAGTATTAATGCAATTATTATTATTCTTCTATTCAATTTAGCTTATTCTTGTTCCAAGATATCACTTGTTCCTCAACTTGATGAAGGTGATGATCCGTGACACTCATCATCATTCTCACCTATGAACGTGTGCTTGACAACCACCTCCGTTCTATCTTAGATTGAGTGGATATCTCTTGGATCCCATAATCGGAATCTTCGTGGTATAAGCTAGAATTGATGGTGGCATTCAAGAGAATCCGGAAGGTCTAAACCTTGTCTGTGGTATTCTGAGTAGGATTCAAGGATTGAATGACTGTGACGAGCTTCAAACTCGCGATTGTGGGGCGTTAGTGACAGACGCAAAAGAATCACTGGATTCTATTCTGACATGATCGAGAACCGACAGATGAATAGCCGTGCTGTGACAGAGCGCGTTGAACATTTTCACTGAGAGGACGGGACTGTAGCCACTGACAACGGTGATGCCCAACATATAGCTTGCCATGGAAAGGAGTAAGAAGGATTGGATGAAGACAGTAGGAAAGCAGAGAGACGGAAGGGACAAAGCATCTCCATACGCTTATCTGAAATTCTCACCAATGAATTACATAAGTATCTCTATCTTTATTTTATGTTTTATTCATCTTTTAATCATTAATCCTCCATAACCATTTGAATCCGCCTGACTGAGATTTACAAGATGACCATAGCTTGCTTCATATCAACAATCTCCGTGGGATCGACCCTTACTCGCGTAAGGTTTATTACTTGGACGACCCAGTGCACTTGCTGGTTAGTTGTGCGAAGTTGTGATAAAGAGTTGAGATTGCAATTGAGCGTACCATGTTGATGGCGCCATTGATGATCACAATTTCGTGCACCAGAGAGCTAGTATAAATCTTATGTCCCTAATCATGATGAGAAGGATGAAGATTGAGGAAGCCAAGCCAACAAGAATGGCACTCCAATTGGCTGACAGAACATTTAAGTTTTCACATGAGGTGATGGAAGACTTGCTAGTGAAAGTGGGAGAGTTCATTTTCCCTACTGATTTTGTTGTGTTGGACATGGAAGAAGCGGCCAACACATCATTTATCCTAGGAAGACCATTTCTCGCTACTGCTGGAGCCATCATTGATGTATAGAAAGGGGAACTAGTCTTGAGATTGCATGAAGAGAAAATGGTCTTCAACGTCTTCAAAGCAATGAGTTACCCTAAGGAACCCATAGGAGAATGCATGCTGGTAGACACCATGGAACAGATAGTTCAAGAAGTCATGGGAGAAGAACAATGTGAAGAAAATATTGAGCTGGAGCAAGCACCAGATAGAAAACTACCACAAGCAACCATGAGGAACTCAATCATGCCAACTACCACAGATAACAAAGATGCAAAGTCACCAAAACTAGAGTTGAAAGCTTTACCACCCAACTTGAAGTATGCATATCTGGGTGCTAACAACACTTACCCAGTAATCATAAATTCAAGTCTAAGTAAGGAACAAGAAGAGGAACTTATCCAAGTGTTGAGACAACACAAAGATGCCATAGGCTGGACACTTTCAGATTTAAAGGGGATCAGTCCTTCAATATGCATGCATAAAATCTTACTTGAAGAGGATGCCAAACCTTCAAGACAGCAACAACGGAGGCTGAACTCAACTATGAATGAAGTGGTTCAGAAGGAAGTGTTGAAATTATGGCAAGCAGGGGTGATCTACCCCATCTCAGACAGCCCTTGGGTAAGCCCGGTGCAAGTAGTTCCTAAGAATTGAGGGATCACTATTGTAGCAAATGAGAAGAATGAATTGATACTCACAAGGACGGTAACCGGATGGCATATGTGCATTGACTACTAGAAACTTAATGAAGCCACCCGAAAGGATCACTTTCCCTTACCCTTCATGGACCAGATGCTTGAAAGACTAGCAGGACATAAGTATTATTATTTTTTGAACAGATACTCGGGCTACAACCAAATTGTTGTAGACCCCAAGGATCAGGAAAAAACTTTATTTACTTGTCCATATGGTGTATTTGCTTATAGGAGAATGCCCATGGATTGTGCAATGCACCTGTAATATTCCAAAGGTGCATGCTCTCCATTTTTTAAGATATGATTGAGAAGTTCACAGAAGTATTTATGGATGACTTCTCTGTGTTTGGGGACTCATATTCTGATTGCCTATACCATCTTTCTCTTGTGCTAAAAAGATGTCAAGAAACCAACCTGGTTTTAAACTGGGAGAAGTGCCATTTTATAGTGACTGAAGGGGTGGTTCTTGGTCACAAGATTTCAAAAGATGGCATAGAAGTAGACGGAGCAAAAGTGGAAGTAATTGAAAAATTACCTCCAACTTGCAATGTCAAAGCAATCAGAAGCTTTTTGGGACACGCTGGGTTCTATAGGAGGTTTATTAAAGATTTTTCCAAGATTGCAAAACCCATTAGCAACCTACTTGTCTCAAATACTCCTTTTGTTTTTGATAGAGAATGCATGGTAGCTGACCACCTCTCAAGGATCCCACAAGAAGAAGAAATGCAGCAAGTAGTAGTAAATGAAAGCTTTCCTGATGAACAATTGATGATGATTCGAGTAGCCCCTTGGTTCGCAGACATATCTAACTTCAAGGCTATTGGGGAGCTACCAACTAACATCAATAAGCACATGAGGAGGAAGCTAATCAAGGATGCCAAACACTACATCTGGGATGATCCTTATTTGTTCAAAAAGTGTACTGATGGTGTCCTAAGAAGGTGTATATCCCATGAAGAAGGGTAGGGAGTGTTATGGCAGTGCCATGGATCAGCATATGGAGGTCACTTCAGTGGAGAAAGGACAGCAGCAAAAGTGCTCCAATCCGGATTTTACTGGCCAACAGTGTTCAAGGATGCCAAGGAAATGGTGTCAAGGTGTGATGAATGTCAAAGAGCTGGTAATCTAACCAAGAGGAATGAGATGCCACATCAATACATACTAGAGCTGGAACTATTTGATGTATAAGGAATAGATTTCATGGGACCCTTCCCAACCTCCTACTCAAATAGCTACATATTAGTGGCTGTTGATTATGTTTCAAGATGGCTAGAGGCCATAGCTACTGCAACAAACGACAATAAGGTTGTGATAAGCTTCTTGAGAAGGAATATCTTCAGCAGATTTGGAGTTCCCAAAGCTCTCATTAGTGATGGAGGGCCACACTTCTGCAACAAACAATTGGAAGCACTCCTTCTCAGATATGGAGTCAAGCACAAAGTGGCAACTCCATACCACCCACAGACCAACGGGCAAGCCGAGATTTCCAATAGGGAGCTAAAACGAATCCTTGAAAAAACCGTTGGAAGCTCAGTAAAGGACTGGTCTAGGAAGCTAGACGATGCTCTATGGGCCTACAGGACAGCCTTCAAGACCCCCATTGGGATGTTACCATATCAACTAGTATTTGGCAAGGCTTGCCACTTGCCAGTTGAACTAGAGCATAGAGCCTTCTGGGCCCTAAAACTACTGAATTTTGATGAGAAAGCTGCTGGAGAAAAAAGATTAATGCAACTCAATGAAATGGAAGAGTTTAGAAATCAAGCATATGAGAATGCAAAAATCTACAAAGAGAACACAAAAAGGTGGCATGACCAAAAGATAGCAAGAAGGGAGTTCACTGAAGGACAAAAGGTGTTACTCTACAACTCAAGACTCAAGTTCTTCCCTGGAAAACTTAAGTCTCGATGGTCAGGACCTTTCACCATACTCAAAGTGTTTCCCTATGGTCATGTGGAGCTCATGGAAGACATGACTCAGAGAACTTTTTCTTTCAATGGCCATAGACTCAAACACTACTTGGGAGGTTCCTTGGAGGAGCAGAGAGTGAGCTACAAGCTCAACTAAAGATGAAGGAATGTCAAGCTAATGACAATAAAGAAGCGCTAGTTGGGAAGCACGCCAACACTTTATCCTTTTTTATTTAATTGCTTTTCTTAGAAGTAGTTTAAATTCTATGAATTTGATAGTTTAATTTTCAGTAATTAGGATTAGTTGCAATTAGTTAGATCTTCTTTACACTCTTTTATTTCTTTCTATTTGGAAGTTGCAACTTGACGAATGCATAACCAATGATGAGTGAATGGGCTGAGAACTAGCTAAAGTGCTAAGTTTGGTGTGGCTTCTCACCCACTTAATCTAGGCTTACAAATAATTAACAGTTTGATTTTGAAGAGTAAGCCCAGAGATTAAGGTTGGTGTGGCTTCTCACCCACTTAATCTAGCTTACAAATAATTAACAGTTTGATTTTGAAGAGTAAGCCCAGAGATTAAGTTTGGTGTGGCTTCTCACCCACTTAATCTAGGCTTACAAACAATTAACAGTTTGATTTTGAAGAGTAAGCCCAGAGATTAAGTTTGGTGTGGTCACCACCAATGAGCACATAGCAGCCCAAGTCACCTAATTTAAAAGCACTTAATGCTTTAGGTAAGAACATGAACGTGATTTAATGAGTTCAGAGGAGTTGGAATCAAACGAAAATGAAAAGATTGATGTTATTCCACTCTTATGAACACATTAAATACACAATGATGAAACCAATTTATTAAGATGCCAAAGAATTAAGTTTGCTGTCCCAAGGGACACCCATCAGTTGCAACCCAATTTACTCTTGATGAGAAGAAATGTGAAGGGGTTATTTTATCATCACTAATGGGTTTAGTTTCAATTTCAGGAGAGAAGATAGGGCCCACATGGTAAACAACTCACAAAACAAGGAAGTCAAAGTGTACTTGCACTTTGGAACTCAACACACGCAGAAGACACAGTGAGAAGGGAGTTGGTGCCTCTTCCCACGCTAGGCGCCACTTCCCAAAGTTGGAAAACATTTAATCTCTTTTATTTCCCACCTTCGAACCACATCATTCACCCATTATAAAAGCCTCACTCCCCATCTCCTCTCCCATTTCAACAACCCGTACACCACTCACCTTTGCTTTTCTTTTCATCTTCTACTATCCTTTACTTTCTTCTTTCTTTTTCTTGATTGGGACAAAACCTTGTTTTGCCTTCTCTTTCTTTCAACCCCCCAATTTTTTTCACACTCTCCCAACCACCAAAAAGCTTAGCCTCAAAGAAAAGAAGAACCAAGGAACCAACCTCTGGATCCTCAAGCTCTTTCAATACCTATAAGTTCCTCTCCACATTCAACCAAAATCAATTTTATGGTTGGGTGAGTGAGAGGGAAATCATTCCAGAAGTTGGGTTTCAACTAGGGAGGAATGAGCACATTGAAATCAACATTGAGATTGAATAGAGGGGTTGGTCACTTTTATGCAACCCACCAACAAAAGTGGTAGAGAGCTTGGTGAGGGAGTTCTATGCCAATACAGTACCTCAACCAGGGCAATAATATGGCTACATTAGCTATGTGAGGGGGAAATCCATTAACTACAGTCCCTCTAGCATAGAAAGAATGCTAACGGTGAAGAGGACAAGCTCCACTCGGAGCTATGAAGAAAGAATGAAGCAGCAAGACCCTGGGTTTGAGGAGATTCTAAGTGAAATCTGTGTGATGAATGTGCAGTGGATAAACAACAAGGATGAGATACCCAACTAATTGAGGAGAAGAGAATTGAGCCCCCAAGCTAGAGGGTGGCTAGAATTTGTGAGGAGGTCCCTAATCCCCATATCCAACACTTCAGAGGTGACCAAGGAGAGAGCTGTGCTCATCTACACTATCATGAAAAGAGAGAACATCAATGTGGGGGAGATGATTGCCAACAACATCAACAAAGTGCTAAAAAGCACCAGTGACAACACAAGGTTGGCATTCCCCAGCATTATACAAAGGCTGTGTGATGAGGCTGGAGTTGAAAAGATTATTGATGAGGTGCTTGTGAAGCAAGACAAGTTCATCACTGCCAAGAAGATGAAAAAAGTGGTGGCTGTGCACCCACTCAACAGGGCTAGAAAACGAAGAGCACATGCTCATGAACCACAACAACAACAAAAAGAGGGAGAGGCAGAAGAGAAACCTCACTTCCTAGCACTTCAACCACCACCACACTACCAATATCAACAATTTTCAGAGGGATTCAATTGGGAGCAATTGCAAGGAGATGTACACCAAATGAAAGGAGATCTACATCACCTGAGGGAAGATGTCAACCAATTCAAGGAGGCTCAACAACAACAATGGAGCCAAGTCAACCAAAATATTCAACAACTCCAAGAAAATTGGCAGCATATGAGGAAGGAGCAGCAAGAACAATTTGACTGGGGAGAGGTGCGAAGCGCACTGGACAAAATAGGAGAGCAAGGCAAGTGGCAACAGAGGAACTTAGCCGAGTTCAGGCATCTCTATGATGCCAGGACCATATCCAGGAGGCAGTATGACATCAACACACAAGCAAAGTTGAATCACTTGTGTAACACTGTTGCCGCTCTAAACCCAGGATACCCAACCTTCATGCAAGGGATGGAAGAGCTAAGTGCAAGACAAGAGGAAATCCTAGCCAAACATAAGGAAGATGAGAGAAACTACATGAGGAGGCTAGGATTTTGGAAGCCCAAGGACACCAAGGCTCAAGAAGGTTCCTCCAAGCCAGATGAAGGTGGCTCATCCCCTCCTAAGAAGAAGGACAAGGGGAAGGGGCCAATGAACTAAAGATGAAGCTGCTCAAGGTTATTGAGTCCCATGGTTGACACTTTCCAATTTTTGAATTATGTTTAAGTCTTTTGCTTTATTTACTTCTTGAATAATCATGCTAGGATAGTTTATGTTTTATGCTTAGTTTCAATTCCTGTTTGAAGTATTTATGAGTCTTTTTTCACAAGAAAGAAAATGCCATGTATTTCAAGTCTTCATTACAACTTCAATAAAAGTAGAACTTGTCTCCATAAGAGTTACTATGAGTTGTGCAAAAATAATAAGAGAGACCAAGGCCAAGAGGGATCATCAAACATACTAAGAAACAAGAAGCTAAGTGTAGAACCTTGGATGAACTAAAAAGAAAATGAGTCATGGAGAGAACTAGTCTTAGAAGGTATAACAAAGGGAAGGCTAAGGGGTGTTCCTTGAATATCCATAGAACCAAGGGGTAGTAAGCAATAAAGACCCAAGGCTCTGAGCATCAACTACTGGGATAGAAAAAAAAAAGAAACATTAAAAAGCTCAAAAGAATTAATGATCCTAGTAGATGCTTGTGGTGAAGATGTGTCAAGAAGAGACCTGGGCAAGTAAATTCTTAAGGGTGTCTCAACACCCAGTACCCTAAAACAAACTTGTTTGGGAGTGCTAATTGAAAGCCTAATTAAAGGGTTGTCTTGAGACAAAACACTTAGAGTCATGGTCAAGAAAGTAAAACAACCTTTACTACTTCAAGGTGACAATCAATAGAAAGGACCCCTAAAGTCTATACCTGAGTGAACCCTCAAGAATCCAAGAGCTTTCCATGACAATTAAAACATTTATACATGTGTTAGACACTTAGTTTTACTCTTGGTTGTATTGCAATCATTCGAAGCCAAGCCCTCAATATATAAAAGTTTACTCACATTGATTTGCTTGGGACAAGCAAATCTTAAGTTTGGTGTTTGTGATGACTTGCATCATCTACCCTTCTTTCTTGCATAAAGAAGACCATAAAAGAGCACAAATCTCATTTGATCATTACAATTCATGCATTATTTGGTGAATATTATGGTACACTACTTTGAGATGAGTTGTGCTAAATTTCAGGTGAAAAAGGCATCAAAAATGGGAAGAAGACAAACAAGAAGCTGGGCGTGTGAAACTGGCGTGCCACTTGGAAGCAAACGCCACATAAATGTGACTGGCGTGGCATGCCAGGAGCTAGGCATGGCGCGCCAGTACTAAATTCCAGAAGGGAGATCCAAGCATGCATGTGGGCGTGGCACGCCAAGGTCTGGTGATGAGCGGATAATTTATACGCTTTTTGGCATTGTTTTTATATAGTTTTTAGTAAGTTTAAGCTACTTTTAGGGATGTTTTCATTAGTTTTTATGTTAAATTCACATTTCTGGACTTTACTATGAGTTTGTGTGTTTTTCTATGATTTCAGGTAAATTCTGACTGAAATTGAGGGATTTGAGCAAAACTCTGAAGAAAGCTGACAAAAGGACTGCTGATGCTGTTGGGTTCTGACCTCCCTGCACTCGAAATGGATTTTCTGGAGCTACAGAACTCCAAATGACGTGCTCTCAACGGCGTTGGAAAGTAGACATCCAGGGCTTTCCAGCAATATATAATATTCCATGCTTTATTCGAATATTGACGACGTAACTTGGCGTTAAACGCCAAGTTCATGCTGCTGTCTGGAGTAAAACGCCAGAAAAACGTCATGATCCGGAGTTGAAGGCCCAAAACACGTCATAACTCAAAGTTCAACGCCAAGAAATGCCTTAGCTCGTGGATTGATCAAGCTCAGCCCAAGCACACACCAAGTGGGCCCCGGAAGTGGATTTATGCATCAATTACTTACTCATGTAAACCCTAGTAGCTAGTCTAGTATATATAGGACATTTATCTATTGTATTAGACATCTTTTGACCACTTTAAACTCTCTTTTCATTCGGTCACTTGATCATGGAGAGGGCTGGCCATTCGGCCATGCCTGAACCTCTTTCGCTTATGTATTTTCAACGGTGGAGTTTCTGCACACCATAGATTAAGGGTGTGGAGCTCTGCTGTACCTCAAGTATGAATGAAGTTCTATTTTCTTTTATTCAATTCCTCTTTTATTCTTATTCCAAGATATTCATTCGTACCCAAGAACATGATGAATGTGATGAGTTAGATAACCCTCATTATTATTCTCACTTATGAACGCACGTGATTGACAACCACTTCCGTTCTACATGCAAAGAAGCTTGAATGTGTATCTCTTAGATTCCCCAACAGAATCTTCGTGGTATAAGCTAGATAGATGGCGGCATTTATGAGGATCTGGAAAGTCCAACCTTGTCTGTGGTGTTCCGAGTAGGATCCTGGGAATCCGGAAAGTCTACCTTGTCTGTGGTGTCCGAGTAGGATTCCGGTAATGAATGACTGTGACGTGCTTCAAACCTGTAACCTGCTGGGCGTAGTGACAACGCAAAAGAATCAATGGATTCTATTCCAGTAGGGGAGGGAACCAACCGGTGATTGGCCGTACTGTGACAGAGTGCGTGAGCATTAGCTTTCACTGCGAGGATGGGATGTAGCTATCAACCATGGGTGATGCCTCCAGACTGGTTAGCTGTGCGAGTGACAGCTGCATAGGATATTTCCCCGAGAGGATGAAAGTAGCCACAGTTGATGGTGAACCCCTATACAAAGCTTGCCATGGAAAGGAGTAAGAAGGATTGAATAGAAGGAATAGGAGAGCAGGCGTCCGAGAGCTCTACAGCATCTCCATTCCGCTTATCTGAAATTCCTACCAATGAATCTACATAAGTATTCTATCCCTTTTGTTATTCCTTTTAATTTAATGATAATCACAATTACTCTTTAATCCGCCTAACTGAGATTTGCAAGGTGACCATAGCTTGCTTCATACCAACAATCTCTGTGGATTCGACCCTTACTCACGTAAGGTTATTACTTGGACGACCCAGTACACTTGCTGGTTAGTTGAACGGAGTTGTGAAGAAAATAAACAGTGCCAATTTCTAAAATCCAATTACAATGAATCAGATCTAAGAATAAGAATCACAATTTCGTCCACCAAGTTTTTGGCGCCGTTGCCGGGGATTGTTCGAGTATGGACAACTGACGGTTCATCTTGTTGCTCAGATTAGGTAATTTTCTTTTCAAAAACCTTTTTCAAAATTTTTTCTTTTATTTTTCGTTTTTCCTAACATTATTTTCGAAAAAATTAAAATAAAAATACAAAAAAATTAGAAAATCATAAAAATCAAAAATATTTTGTGTTTCTTGTTTGGGTATTGAGTTAATTTTTAAGTTTGGTGTTAATTGCATGCTTTAAAAATCATTCTTGCATTTTTTTCGAAAATTCCATGCATTCATAGTGTTCTTCATGATCTTCAAGTTGTTCTTGATAAGTCCTCTTGTTTGATCTTGATGATTTCTTGTTTTGTGTCTTATGTTGTTTTTCATGTGCATTTTTGCATTCATATTTTTCATGCATTAAAGATTTCTAAGTTTGGTGTCTTGCATGTTTTCTTTGCATTAAAAATTTTTCAAAATTATGTTCTTGATGTTCATCATGATCTTCATAGTGTTCTTGGTGTTCATCTTGACATTCATAGCATTCTTGCATGCATTCATTGTTTTGATCTAAAAATTTCATGCATTGAGTATTTTTGTTGTTTTTCTCTTTCATAATTAAAAATTCAAAAATAAAAAAAAATATCTTTTCCTTATTTCCCTCCAAAATTTCGAAATTTTGGGTTGACTTGGTCAAAAATTTTCAAAATTAGTTATTTCTTACTAGTTAAGTCAAAATTTCAATTTTAAAAATCTTATCTTTTCAAAATCTTTTTCAAAATCATATCTTTTTCAATTTTTTTTATTATTTTCGAAAATTTAAAAAAAAAAATATTTTTCAAATTATTTTCAAAATCTTTTTCTTATCTTTATATGTAATTTTCGAAAATATGCTAACAATTAATGTGATTGGTTCAAAAATTTGAAGTTTGTTACTTTCTTGTTAAGAAAGGTTCAATCTTTAAATTCTAGAATCTTATCTTGTAGTTTCTTGTTAGTTAAGTCATTTTAAAAAAAATTAAATCTTTTTCAAAATATCTTATCCAACTTCTTATCTTCTTCTCTTTTTCAAATTTGATTTCAAATCTTTTTCAATCAACTAACTAACTTGTTGTTTGTTTCTTATCTTTTTCAAAACCACCTAACTACTTTTCCCTCTCTAATTTTCGAAAATATCTCTCTCTTTTTCAAAATTCTTTTTAATTAATTAATTGTTTTAAGTTTTAATTTTAATCTTACTTTATTTCTAATTTTCGAAAATCACTAACTACTTTTTCAAAATTATTTTCGAATTCTCCATTCTCTTTTCTTATTCTATTTAATTAATTAATTACTAACACTTCTCTTCACCTCTCTTCATCTAAAATCCGAACCTTCCTCTTCTTTCTTATACCCCTTTCTTCTTCTACTAAAATAAAGGAATCTCTATACTGTGACATAGAAGATTCCTCTTTCTATTCTTGTTTTCTTCTCCTTCATATGAGCAGGAACAGGGATAAAGGCACTCTTGTTGAAGTTGATCCAGAACCTGAAAGGACTCTGAAGAAAAAATTAAGAGAAGCTAAATTACAACAATCCAAAAACATCTTTAAGAGAAACAACCTTTCAGAAATTTTCGAACAAGAAAAAGAGATGGCAGAAGAAAATAATAATAATAATGCAAGGAGAATGCTTGGTGACTTCACAAAGCCAACGTCCAAGTTTGATGGAAGAAGCATCTCCATTCCTGCCATTGGAGCCAATAACCTTGAGCTTAAGCCTCAACTAGTTGCTTTAATGCAACAAAACTGCAAGTTTTATGGACTTCCATCTGAAGATCCTTACCAGTTTTTAACTGAGTTCTTGCAGATCTGTGACACTGTAAAGACAAATGAAGTTAATCCTGAAGTCTACAGACTCTTGCTTTTCCCTTTTGCTGTAAGAGACAGAGCTAGAGTATGGTTGGATTCACAACCCAAGGATAGCCTGGACTCATGGGATAAGCTTGTCACTGCATTCTTAGATAAGTTCTTTCCTCCTCAAAAGCTGAGCAAGCTGAGAGTGGATGTTCAAACCTTCAAACAAAAAGATGGTGAATCCCTCTATGAAGCTTGGGAAAGATACAAGCAACTGACCAAGAGATGTCCATCTGACATGTTTTCAGAATGGACCATATTAGATATATTCTATTATGGTCTCTCTGAGTTTTCGAAAATGTCACTGGACCATTCTGCAGGTGGATCTATTCACCTGAAGAAAACGCCTGAAGAGGCTCAAGAACTCATTGACATGGTTGCAAACAACCAGTTTATGTACACCTCTGAGAGGAATTCCGTGAATAATGGGGTACCTCAGAAGAAAGGAGTTCTTGAAATTGATGCTCTGAATGCCATATTGGCTCAGAACAAAGTGTTGACTCAACAGGTCAACATGATCTCTCAAAATCTGAATGGATTGCAACATGCATCCAACAGTACTAGAGAGGCAGCTTCTGAAGAAGCTTATGATCCTGATAACCCTGCCATGGCAGAGGTTAATTACTTAGGTGAACCTTATGGAAACACCTATAACTCATCATGGAGAAATCATCCAAATTTCTCCTGGAAGGATCAACAAAAACCTCAACAAGGTTTTAACAATGGTGGTCGCAATAGGCTGAATAATAGTAAGCCATATCCATCATCTTCTCAGCAACAGACAGAGAACTCTGAACAAAACACTTCTAATTTAGCCAATATAGTCTCTGATCTGTCAAAAGCCACTTTCAGTTTCATGAATGAAACCAGATCCTCCATTAGAAATTTGGAGGCACAAGTGGGTCAGCTGAGTAAGAAAGTCATTGACAATCCTCCCAGTACTCTCCCAAGCAATACAGAAGAAAATCCAAAAGGAGAGTGCAAGGCCATTGATTTAATCAAAGTAGCCGAATGCACAAAGGAGGAGGAGGACGAAAACCCAGTGAGGAAGACCTCCTGGGACGTTCCTCAAGCAAGAAGGAGTTTCCTATTAAGGATCCAGAGGAATCTGAGGCTCATACAGAGACCATAGAGATTCTATTAAACCTCCTTCTGCCATTCATGAGCTCTGAAGAATATTCATCCTCTGAAGAGAATGAAGATATGACTGGAGAGCAAGTTGCTCAATACCTAGGAGCTATCATGAAGCTGAATGCCAAGCTGTTTGGTAATGAGACTTGGGAAAGTGAACCTCCCTTGCTCATTAGTGAACTAGATACTTGGATTCAGAGGACTCTACCTCAAAAGAAACAAGATCCTGGCAAATTCTTAATACCTTGCACCATTGGCACCATGAGCTTTGAAAAAGCTCTATGTGATCTTGGGTCAGGAATAAACCTTATGCCACTCTCTGTAATGGAGAAGCTGGGAATCATTGAGGTACAACCTGCCTTGTTCTCATTACAATTGGCAGATAAGTCCATAAGACAAGCTTATGGAGTAGTGGAGGACGTGCTAGTAAGGGTTGAAGGCCTTTACATCCCCACTGATTTCATAATCCTAGACACTAGGAAGGAAGATGATGAATGCATCATCCTAGGAAGACCCTTCCTAGCCACAGCAGGAGCTGTGATAGATGTCAACAGAGGAGAGTTAGTCCTTCAATTGAATGGGGACTACCTTGTGTTTCAGGCACATGGCCATCCCTCTGTGACAAAAGAGAGTAAGCATGAAGAGCTTCTCTCAGTTCAGAGTCAAGAAGAGCCCACACAGTCAAACTCTAAGTTTGGTGTTGTGAGGCCACAACCAAACTCTAAGTTTGGTGTTATGATCCCATATCCAAACTCTAAGTTTGGTGTGGACAACCATACACTAACATTGACCTGATCACCTTGTGGCTCCATGAGAGCCACTGTCAAGCTATTGACATTAAAGAAGCGCTTGTTGGGAGGCAACCCAATTTTATTTATCTAATTTTATTTTATTTTGTTTTAGTGTTATTTTTGTGTTTAATTAGGTACATGATCATGAGGAGTCACGAAAAAATCGAAAAAATTAAAAACAGATTCAAAAACAGAAGAAAAAAATTTTTCACCCTGGAGGACGCACGGGCTGGCGTTCAACGCCCAGAAGGTGCATCTGGCCGGCGTTCAACGCCAGAACAGAGCACCATTCTGGCGCTGAACGCCCAAAACAAGCAACAACCTGGCGTTAAATGCCAGGATGGTGCCTGGAGGAGACAAGCTGGCGTTAAACGCCAGTAACAAGCATGAAACTGGCGTTCAACGCCAGAAACATGCATAACATGGGCGTTGAACGCCCAGAACATGCACCAATGGGCGTTTGAACGCCAGAATGGTGCACCAAGGCATTTTACATGCCTATTTGGTGCAAGGATGGAATTCCTTGACACCTCAGGATCTGTGAACCTCACAGAATCCCCATCTACCTCGCCCTATCTCTCTATATTCATGGTCATCCCTTCTTCATTCACCACTCACTCTTTCCCATACACCCCACCTACCTTTACAATTCAAAATTCTTTCCCACCCAATCCCACCCATATAGCCGAATCCATCTCCCCTCACTCACCTCCATTTTCTTCTTCTTCTTCTTCTTCTCTTCTTTCTTCTCTTGCTCGAGGGCGAGCAATATTTTAAGTTTGGTGTGGTAAAAGCATAATTTTTTTGCTTTTCCATTACCATTAATGGCACCTAAGGCCAGAGATACCTCAAAGGGAAGACAAAAGCTTCCACCTCTGAGTCTTGGAAAATGGAAAGACTAATATAAGCTGGAATAGCTCAGTTGGTTAGAACATGTGGCTGCAAATCAAGAGATCCCTGAGATACCTCAGGGGATAAGTTGTCCTCCACACAAATATTGGAAGCAACTAAGGGGAAGAACACCAAAATTACTAGGAATCAAGCAACAAAGGCAAGGAAGAGACATAGAGGAGCTCAAAGAGCACCATTAGTTCTTCAAGAAGGCGCCACCTTCATTCAGGTGGATTCATTCCTTGTTCTTTATTTCTTTCTGTTTTCGGTTTTTAATATTGTGTTTATCTATGTTTTGTGTCTTTATTTCATGATCATTAGTGTGTAACCATGCCTTAGAGCTATGAATAAATTCCATTAATCCTTCACCTCTCTTAAAAGAAAAATGTTTTAATTCAAAAGAACAAGAAGTACATGAATTCCGAATTTATCCTTGAATTTAATTTAATTATATTGATGTGGTGACAATACTTTTTGTTTTCTGAATGAATGCTTGAACAGTGCATATGTCTTTTGATATTGTTGTTTATGAATGTTAAAATTGTTGGCTCTTGAAAGAATGATGAACAAGGAGAAATGTTATTGAGGATCTGAAAAATCATGAAATTGATTCTTGAAGCAAGAAAAAGCAGTGAAAAAGAAGAAGCATTCGAAAAAAAAATGGAGCTAAAAAGAGTATATAGAAAAAGAAGGAGCAGTAGAAAAAGCCAATAGCCCTTAAAACCAAAAGGCAAGGGTAAAAAGGATCCAAGGCTTTGAGCATCAATGGATAGGAGGGCCCAAGGAAATAAAATCCAGGCCTAAGCGGCTAAATCAAGCTGTCCCTAACCATGTGCTTGTGTCATGAAGGTCCAAGTGAAAAGCTTGAGACTGAGTGGTTAAAGTCGTGATCCAAGGCAAAAGAGTGTGCTTAAGAGCTCTGGACACCACTAACTGGGGACTCTAGCAAAGCTAAGTCACAATCTGAAAAGGTTCACCCAGTTATGTGTCTGTGGCATTTATGTATCCGGTGGTAATACTGGAAAACAAAGTGCTTAGGGCCACAGCCAAGACTCATAAGTAGCTGTGTTCAAGAATCAACATGCTTAACTAGGAAAGTCAATAACACTATCCGAAATTCTAAGTTCCTAGAGAAGCCAATCATTCTGAACTTCAAAGGAAAAAGTGAGATGCCAAACCTGTTCAGAAACAAAAAGCTACAAGTCCCGCTCATCTAATTATAATTAATATTCATTGAAATTTCTGAGTTTATAGTATATTCTCTTCTTTTTATCCTATTTCATTTTCAGTTGCTTGGGGACAAGCAACAATTTAAGTTTGGTGTTGTGATGAGCGGATAATTTATACGCTTTTTGGCATTGTTTTTATATAGTTTTTAGTAAGTTTAAGCTACTTTTAGGGATGTTTTCATTAGTTTTTATGTTAAATTCACATTTCTGGACTTTACTATGAGTTTGTGTGTTTTTCTGTGATTTCAGGTAAATTCTGACTGAAATTGAGGGATTTGAGCAAAACTCTGAAGAAAGCTGACAAAAGGACTGTTGATGTTGTTGGGTTCTGACCTCCCTGCACTCGAAATGGATTTTCTGGAGCTACAGAACTCCAAATGATGCGCTCTCAACGGCGTTAGAAGGTAGACATCCAGGGCTTTCCAGCAATATATAATAGTCCATGCTTTATTCGAAGATTGACGACGTAACTTGGCGTTAAACGCCAAGTTCATGCTGCTGTCTGGAGTAAAACGCCAGAAAAACGTCATGATCCGGAGTTGAACGCCCAAAACACGTCATAACTCAAAGTTCAACGCCAAGAAATGCCTTAGCTCATGGATTGATCAAGCTCAGCCCAAGCACACACCAAGTGGGCCCCGGAAGTGGATTTATGCATCAATTACTTACTCATGTAAACCCTAGTAGCTAGTCTAGTATATATAGGACATTTATCTATTGTATTAGACATCTTTTGACCACTTTAAACTCTCTTTTCATTCGGTCACTTGATCATGGAGAGGGCTGGCAATTCGGCCATGCCTGAACCTCTTTCGCTTATGTATTTTCAACGGTGGAGTTTCTGCACACCATAGATTAAGGGTGTGGAGCTCTGCTGTACCTCAAGTATTAATGAAGTTCTATTTTCTTTTATTCAATTCCTCTTTTATTCTTATTCCAAGATATTCATTCGTACCCAAGAACATGATGAATGTGATGAGTTAGATAACCCTCATTATTATTCTCACTTATGAACGCACGTGATTGACAACCACTTCCGTTCTACATGCAAAGAAGCTTGAATGTGTATCTCTTAGATTCCCCAACAGAATCTTCGTGGTATAAGCTAGATAGATGGCGGCATTTATGAGGATCCGGAAAGTCCAACCTTGTCTGTGGTGTTCCGAGTAGGATCCTGGGAATCCGGAAAGTCTACCTTGTCTGTGGTGTCCGAGTAGGATTCCGGTAATGAATGACTGTGACGTGCTTCAAACCTGTAACCTGCTGGGCGTAGTGACAACGCAAAAGAATCAATGGATTCTATTCCAGTAGGGGAGGGAACCAACCGGTGATTGGCCGTACTGTGACAGAGTGCGTGAGCATTAGCTTTCACTGCGAGGATGGGATGTAGCTATCAACCATGGGTGATGCCTCCAGACTGGTTAGCTGTGCGAGTGACAGCCGCATAGGATATTTCCCCGAGAGGATGAAAGTAGCCACAGTTGATGGTGAACCCCTATACAAAGCTTGCCATGGAAAGGAGTAAGAAGGATTGAATAGAAGGAATAGGAGAGCAGGCGTCCGAGAGCTCTACAGCATCTCCATTCCGCTTATCTGAAATTCCTACCAATGAATCTACATAAGTATTCTATCCCTTTTGTTATTCCTTTTAATTTAATGATAATCACAATTACTCTTTAATCCGCCTAACTGAGATTTGCAAGGTGACCATAGCTTGCTTCATACCAACAATCTCTGTGGATTCGACCCTTACTCACGTAAGGTTATTACTTGGACGACCCAGTACACTTGCTGGTTAGTTGAACGGAGTTGTGAAGAAAATAAACAGTGCCAATTTCTAAAATCCAATTACAATGAATCAGATCTAAGAATAAGAATCACAATTTCGTCCACCATCTGGGCGTGGCACGCCAATACAAAATTTCAGAGAGAAAAATAGAGGACAAAAAAGGGGCGTGGCATGCCAGGTTGGGCGTGGCACGCCTGACCCATCAACTACTTTGGGCGTGCCATTTGAAGTCGAAGGCGTGGCATGCCAACTCACCATCTCAAGAAGAACCTCCACTATGGCGTGCCACTTGGTGTCGAAGGCGTGGCACACCAGCTCCAAAAAGTCACTTTGCCGTGCCACTTGATGACCCAGGCGTGGCACGCCAAGCTTGAAGAGTGCACAAATACATGGGCGTGCCACTTGAGCAACATGGCGTGGCATGCTGGTACAATGATCCAGAGATGGGGCTGAAGGCAATTGAAGACTGGGCATGCCACTTGAAGTCGAAGGTGTGGCACGCCAACCTCTCAACCTCACTTAGGCGTGCCACTTGAGCAACCAGGCATGGCACGCCAATGCACAAGACATCATAAGCAAGGACTGGGCGTGCCACTTGGTGTCGAAGGTGTGGCACACCAATCCGAGGATGTCACTTAGGCGTGCCACTTGAAGGCCGAGGCGTGGCACGCCAACTACTAGAACAACACAAGATCATGAGCGTGGCACGCCAACCTTTAGGCGTGGCACGCTGGTATAAGTTTCCAGAGAGGATGGAATAAGAAAATTAAATGGGGCATGCCACTTGGTATCGAAGACGGGGCACGTCATTCACTATTCCTCACTTAGGCGTGCCACTTGAGCAACCAGGCATCGCACACCAGCGTCATTCAGAGGGACCACCCACTCCCAAAGGGGCGTGGCATGCCAGACCCTGGGCGTTCCACGCTAGTGCAACATTCCAAAAGAGCTTAGCCAAGCACACAACAAGGGCGTGGCACGCCAGACCCTGGGCATGCCACGCTAGTTCAAGTTTCCAGAGACAAAGGAAAGTGGAAAAATCAAAGGGCGTGCCACTTGAGCTCGAAGGCGTGGCACGCAAACATAAGAATCCCACTATGGCGTGCCACTTGGGTTTGAAGGCGTGGCACGCCAAGGTTGATGAAGAGACGAGCGTGCCACTTGAAGGATTGAGCGTGGCACGCCAAGCTATTTTGAAGGGCACGTGACACGCCGGTGAAGCGCCAGCCACACGCCAGCTAAGGAGTCACGCTTATTGAGTGTTTTCTTTCCCTCCAAAATGTAATTTTCCCTTTTTCACTTTTGTAATTCTTTTAATTTTACTAGGAGTAGTATAAATACCCCCAAGGAGTACTAAAGAGGGGTTAAGTAGTTAGTTCTAGATCCATTTTTACATTCCACTTTTGAGTACTTTTCAAGCTATGAGTAGCTAACTTCCCTCTCATTGAGAGAGGGAGCTCTATTGTACTTGATGGATTGATAATAGTGAAATTCTTCTTCTCTTCATCTTTTCTTGATTTCTAGAAGGAATTTCGTTCTTAATGCTTAGTGTTCAATTATCTTGGGAAAGAGATTGAATGCAATTGGGTTCCATGAGAACCTTGGGAAAGGAAACATGAAACCATGCTTGAAATCCCTTCTCATACTTGAGTAGAATCTGGGTTTCGGTGATGGGATACGTGACATATAATCCCCCCTCTACTTGGACCTATGAAGGTGTGTGGTATAATCAAGGACCAAGAATATCTCTCTTTATGAGCAATTAGACCAAGGAATTGGCTATTGATCAAGATCTGAGAGATTGAGTCACCAAGGGATTGGGGCTCAATCAATCAAGATTGCCAACAGGTCAATGAGTTGCATGATTGAAGAAGACATAAGCTAGATTTGATCCAAAGAGACAACATCTCCCAATCTCAATGAATTCACCCATTCTTATCTATCCATTTCTTTATAGCTTAATTTTACATTCAGCAATTCTCCACTCCCATTTACATTCAAGTCCTTTATGATTCAGCAATTTACATTCTACAATTCCATTTCTGCACTTTATTGCTTTCCTTTATATTTTAGTCATTTACATTTATGTCATTTACAATTCTGCACTTCACAATCTTATTGATCCGCTTGACTAATTCATCAATCAATTAAAACTGCTTGGATTTGCCAACCTCTGTGGATACGATCCCACTCTACTGTGGGTTATTACTTGGCGATAATTTTGGAGCGCTTGCCAAAAGAACTAATTCACTAAATTTTGAAAAGGGGTAGTGAATTCCGGTCATCAATCCTAATCGAAATAGCACAGAAAAGGTTTAGACTTTCCGGATCTCAAGAATGCTGCCAATTGATTCTAGCTTATACCACGAAGACTCTGATCGCAAGGAATTGAAGGCTCTGTTGTCAGGAGAGGCAATCAAACGCATGGACCAGGAATCCAAGAGATACACATTCTAGCTTATTTTCATATAGAACGGAAGTGGTTGTCAATCACGCGTTCATGAGTGAGAATGGTGATGAGTGTCACATAATCATCATATTCGTCATATTCTTGTGTGCGAATGAATATCTTAGAGTAAGAATAAGCATGAATTGAATAGAAAATAATAGTACTTTGCATTAATACGTGAGGAACAGCAGAGCTCCACACCTTAATCTATGGTGTGTAGAAACTCCACCGTTGAAAATACATAAGTGATAATAAGGTAGGTATGGCCATTAGGCCAGCCCCCAATGTCTAAGGACTAACAATGATCAAAAGATGTTCCAAAAGCTCGTCCAAAGATCTCTAATACAATAGTAAAAAGTTCTATTTATACTAAACTAGTTACTAGGGTTACAAAAATAAGTAAATGATGCAGAAATCCACTTCCGGGCCCACTTGGTGTGTGCTTGGGCTGAGCATTGAAGCTTTCATGTGTAGAGATCTTCCTTGGAGTTAAACGCCAGTTTGAACTTGTTTCTGGCGTTTAACTCTGCTTTGCAACTTGTTTCTGGCGTTTAACGCCAGGATAGGGCAGAAAGCTGGCATTAAACGCCAATTTGCGTCGTCTAAACTCGGGAAAAGTATGGACTATTATATATTTCTGGAAAGCCCTGGATGTCTACTTTCCAACGCAGTTGAGAGCGCGCCATTTCGACTCTTGTAGTTCCTAAAATTCTATTTCAAATGCAGGAAGGTTAGAATCCAACAGCATCAGCAGTCCTTTGTCAGCCTCTGAATCAGATTTTTGCTCAGGTCCCTCAATTTCAGTCAGAAAATACCTAAAATCACAGAAAAACACACAAACTCATAGTAAAGTCCAGAAATGTGAATTTTTCTTAAAAACTAATAAAAATATACTAAAAAGTGAATAAAACATACTAAAAAATATATAAAAACAATGCCAAAAAGCGTATAAATTATCCACTCATCAGGCACGCCTCCAGCCACGCTCTCGCGTGACTTTCTATTCAATTTTCTTTTCTTCCTAATGCACTTGTGACACAGACGCATCAGCGACGCTTACTCATCGCGTGCGTGTTTTTTTTAAATGCAAAAATACAGAATGCAGCTGCTTATGCAAAATTTATGAATGACCACTAATAAAAATGAAAATAAAGTAGAATAAAACTAAGAATAAAAAGGAAAGAATATACCATAGTGGGTTGTCTCCCATCTAGCACTTTTAGTTAAAGTCCTTAAGTTGGACATTTGGTGAGCTCCTTGTCATGGTGGCTTGTGCTTGAACTCCTTTTGAAACTTCCACCAATGCTTGGACTTCCAATAATCGCTATCAATACCAGGTAGATTCTTCAAGCTTTGATGGAGTTCTTCACAAGCTTTGAGCTCCCAAATTTGATCCTCACATATTCCCGGATCCCGAATCTTGTTTCTGCATCCGTCTTTAAGTGGAACATGATGATTCCATCCGGGTGGTAAGCAATCCGAATCCTCACTAAGGCATCCAAACAGCTTCCTAGACCCATTCAGTTGAGCTTTACACCAACCTTTGCGTTTAAACTTTGAGCTTTCCACCATATTGAATCTTGCATGACGACTCCTACCACTAACCATCTCCCTCTTACTCTTAAAGCCATAAAGAGCTCTGAGTTGCCCATCTGTCTCAAGCAAAGCATATTCAAGTGGACTAATTAAGCTTAGAGATGAAAGATTTACCCACTTGAATGAAGGAATAGATGGTGATGGCTTTGGGGGAGAGGTCTCCAACAACTTTGGCAAGGTGATTTCCAGCTCTATTCCCTTGAGCTCGTCTTTGACAACTTCCACCTCTTTGCAAGCTTCTTCAAAATCAACCTCTTCCTCTTGGTAGCTTTCTTCCAATTTGATCTCTTCTTCATTGTTCACCAAGAGCATGGGATGTTGTGCTTCTTCTTCTTTAAACTCCATATCAAGTCCAATGGGAGAGGATTCATCAATGATTGAATCCATCTCCTGATCATCCCCTTCAAAGTCTTCAACTATGATATGCCTTGGAGGTTGTACACCCTCCTCAACATCAAATTCAAACTCCTTAGAAGGGGACTCTGTGACTTGAGTTTCCCATGGAGGTTCCTGATGAGCGGATATTTAATACGCTTTTTGGGGGTAATTTCATATAGATTTTAGTGTGTTTTAATTAGTTTTTAGTATATTTTTATTAGTTTTTAGGAAACATTCATATTTCTGGACTTTACTATAAGTTGTATGTTTTTCTGTGATTTCAGGTATTTTCTGGCTGAAATTGAGGGACCTGAGCAAAAATCTGATTCAGGCTGAAAAAGGACTGCTGATGTTGTTAGATTCTGACCTCCGTACACTCGGAATGGATTTTTTTGAGCTACAGAAGTCCAATTGGCGCGATCTCAATTGGGTTGAAAAGTAGACATCTAGGGCTTTCCAGTAATATATAATAGTCTATACTTTGCGCGAACATAAACGACTTAAACTGGCGTTTAACGCCAGTTCCATGTTGCATTCTGGCGTTGAACGCCAGAAACAGGTTACAACCTGACGTTTAACTCCAGAAACAACCCAGGCAAGTGAGAAGCTTAAGTCTCAGCCCCAGCACACACCAAGTGGGTCCCAGAAGTGGATTTTTGCACTATCCATCTTAGTTTACTCATTTTCTATAAACCTAGGTTACTAGTTTAGTATTTAAACAACTTTTAGAGACTTATTGTGTACTTCATGACATTTTAGATATGAACTTTGTACTCTTTGATGGCATGAGTCTCTAAACTCCATTGTTGGGGGTGAGGAGCTCTGCTGTGTCTCGATGAATTAATGCAATTATTTCTGTTTTCCATTCAAACACACTTGTTTCTATCTAAGATACTGATTTGTACTTAACCGTGATGAATGTGATGATCTGTGACACTCATCACCATTCTCAACCCATGAACGTGTGCCTGACAACCACCTCCGTTCTACACTAGATTGAATGAGTATCTCTTAGATTCCTTAATCAGAGTCTTCGTGGTATAAGCTAGAATCCATTGGCAGCATCCTTGAGAATCCGGAAAGTCTAAACCTTGTCTGTGGAATTCTGAGTAGGATTCAGGGAGTGGATGACTGTGACGAGCTTAAAACTCGCGAATGTTGGGCGTAGTGACAAATGCAAAAGGATCAATAGATCCTATTCCGACATGATTGAGAACCGACAGATGATTAGCCGTGTGGTGACAGCACACCTGGACCATTTTCACTGAGAGGACGGATGGTAGCCATTGACAACGGTGATCCACCAACACACAGCTTTCCATAGGAGGAACCTTTCATGCATGAAGAAGAAGACAGAGGGAAAGCAGAGATTCTGAAGATAAAGCATCTCCAAAGCTCCAATACATTCTCCATAACTGCGTAACAATTACTCATTTCATGCTCTTTCACTTTTTACAATTGAAACTAAAGAACCCTATTGGTATCCTGACTAAGAATAATAAGATAACCATAGCTTGCTTCAAGCCAACAATCTCCGTGGGATTCGACCCTTACTCACGTAAGGTATTACTTAGACAACCCAGTGCACTTGCTGGTTAGTTGTGCGGAATTACATAGTGTGAGTGTAATTTTCGTGCACCAAGTTTTTGGCGCCGTTGCTGAGGATTGTTTGAGTTTGAACAACTGATGGTGAATCTTATTTCTTAGATTAGGATATTTTTGTCTTTTTGGTTTAGAGTCACTAGAATTGCATCTTTTATTATTCCTTTTAAAATTTTTTTTCTTTCTTCAAAAATATTATTTTTCTTTATTAATTGTTGGTTTCTCATTGAGTCTAGTTACATGTTTTAAGTTTGGTGTCCTTTATGTTTTTGTCATAAAAAAATTAGTTTTTATCTGTTCAATCCTTGCATTTGTTAAATGTGTCTATTTTCTTTGGAATAATTGCCCATTTGAGTTTTCCTTTTTAAAATTTTTTTTTAAAAATAATTTTTCTTTGATTAAATCTTGTGCCAAACTTTAAGTTTGGTGTTCTCTTGTTAATTTTTCTTTAGTTTTCGAAAATCTTATTGTGGTTTTCTAAAAATTTTAAGTTTGGTATTCTTTCTTTTGTTCTTGTTGTTCTTGTGAGTCTTCAAGGTGTTCTTGAGTTTTCCTTGTGTTTTGATCTTAAAATTTTTAAGTTTGGTGTTCCTTGGTGTTTTCCTTTCAAAAATTTTCGAAAACAAGGAACATTGGATCTAAAAATTTTAAGTCTTGTGTCTTTTGTGTGTTTTTCTCTTTCATAATAAAATTCAAAAATAAAAAAATTATATTTTCTAACTATTTTTAAGCAATTATTTCGAACTTTTTTTCATAAAAATTCAAATTTCAATTTCAAAATTTTTCAAAGCTTATCCTTTTAAGATTTTTAAAAACATATCTTTTTCAAAAATATCCTAACCACTTTCTCTCTCCTCACTTTTTCAAAAATCTTCATAAAATATTTTAAAATTTTTTATTTTAGTTTTTATTTTATTATTTTGAAATCTTTTTTTGAATAATAAAATAAATAAAATAAATACACGTCATCTCCCTTTCTCCATCATGGACCTAAGTAGAAATGAACAGTCCAGAAGGACTTTGGGGTCATATGCTAACCCCACTACTGTTTTATATGGGAGTAGTATCTGTATATCCTCCATCGGAGTCAGTAGTTTTGAGTTGAATCCTCAGCTCATTATCATGGTACAGCAAAGTTGCCAGTATTCCGGTCTTTCACAGGAAGAACCTACAGAGTTTCTGGCACAGTTTTTACAAATTGCTGACACAAAATATGATAAGGAAGTAGATCAGGATGTCTACAGATTATTACTGTTTCCATTTGCTGTAAAAGACTAAGCTAAGAGGTGGTTAAATAACCAACCTAAGGCTAGCATAAGGACATGGAAACAGCTGTCAGAAAAATTCTTAAATCATTATTTCCCTCCAAAACGGATGACACAGCTAAGGCTGAACATCCAAGGCTTTAAACAAGGAGATAATGAATCTCTCTATGATGCCTGGGAGAGATACAGAGAGATGCTAAGAAAATACCCCTCTGAAATATTTTCAGAGTAGGTGCAGTTAGACATCTTCTATTATGGGCTTACAGAGAAAGCTCAGATTTCTCTAGACCACTCAACTGGTGGATCTATACACATGAGAAAGACAATTGAAGAAGCTCAAGAGCTCATTGATACAGTTGCCAGAAATCAGCATCTGTACCTAAGCAGTGAACCCCCCATGAAAGAAGAGGCTAAAACAGTAACTGCTGAACTAAGTCCTGCAGAACAAGTTACTCAATTCAATCAGCAATTAGATTTTCTAACAAAACAGCTAGCCAAATTCAAGGAGATACTACAAGACACAAGAATGGCTAATATGAATAAGGAAGTGCAGTTAAAGCAAATAGAATAGCAGTTATCAAAACAAATAACAGAAGAGTGCCAAGCAATTCAATTAAGAAGTGGGAAAACATTAAATACCTCACTTCAAGGCAGTAGGAAGCCAAGAAATGAACAATCTGCTACCCAAAATCACTCTGAGGACAGTAAGAGCCCAGAGAGGAATAATTCTGGCGCTCAAACGTCAGAAAAGGATGGAGAGCTGGCGTTAAACGCCCAACCAATGCTCAGTTCTGGCGTTCAAATGCCAGAAATAGGCAAGGAGTTGGCGTTGAATGGCCAAAGGAAGCTCAATTCTGGCGTTCAGATGCCAGAAACAGGTAAGGAGTTAGCGTCTAACGCCACTCCAGCTTCCACCCCTGGCATTCAAACGCCAGTGAGGGATCAGACACATACAAGTGCTGAAAGTAACCCCTCAAAAAAGGCTTCTCAATCCACATCTGTAGGCAATAAGCCTGCAGCAACTGAGGTTGAGGAATACAAAGCCAAAATGGCTTATCCTCAGAAACTCTGCCATGCGGAACAGGATAAGCAATTTGCCTGCTTTGCAGACTATCTCAGGACTCTTGAAATAAAGATTCCGTTTGCAGAGGCACTTGAGCAAATACCCTCTTATGCTAAGTTCATGAAAGAGATCTTAAGTCATAAGAAGGATTGGAGGGAAACTGAAAAAGTTTACCTCACTGAAGAATGCAGTGCAGTCATTTTGAAAAGCTTACCTGAGAAACTTAAAGATCCCGGAAGCTTTACGATACCATGCACATTAAAGGGTACTTGTACCAAGCAAGCTCTATGTGATATTGAGGCAAGTATCAACCTAATACCTGCATCTACTATCAGAAAGCTTGGTTTGACTGAAGAAGTCAAACCAACCTGGTTATGTCTCCAACTTGCTGATGACTCCATTAAATATCCATCAGGCGTGATTGAAGACATGATTGTCAAGGTTGGGCCATTTGCCTTTCCCACTGACTTTGTGGTGCTGGAAATGGAGGAGCATAAGAGTACAACTCTCATTCTAGGAAGACCTTTCCTAGCAATTGGACGAACCCTCATTGACGTCCAAAAAGGGGAAGTAACCCTGAGAGTCAATGAGGACGAGTTTAAGTTGAATGTTATCAAAGCTATGCAGCATCCAGACACCCCAAATGACTGCATGAGCATTGATATTATTGACTTTTTGGTAAAAGAGGTCAATATGACTGAGATTCTCGAATCAGAGCCAGAGGATATCTTTAAAGATGCGTAGCATGATTAAGAGGAACCAGAGAGAATAATAGAACCTCTGAAAATCCCTCAGGAAGAGGAGAAACCTCCCAAACCCGAGCTCAAACCATTACAACCATCCCTGAAATATGCATTTCTGGGAGAAGGTGATACCTTTTCTGTAATCATAAGCTCTACATTAGAGCCACAGGAAGAGGAAGCACTAATTCAAGTGCTAAGGACACACAAGACAGCTCTTGGGTGGTCCATCAGTGATCTTAAGGGCATTAGCTTAGCCAGATGCATGCACAAGATCCTATTGGAGGGTGACGCTAAGCCAGTGGTTCAACCACAGAGGCGGCTGAATCCAGCCATGAAGGAGATCACTAAATTACTAGAGGCTGGGATTATTTATCCTATTTCTGATAGCCCCTGGGTAAGCCCTGTCCAAGTTATCCCTAAGAAGGGTGGCATGACAGTGGTTCATAATAAAAAAATGAACTGGTTCCTACAAGAACAGTTACAGGGTGGCGTATGTGTATTGATTATAGAAGGCTCAATTCAGCTACCAGAAAGGATCATTTTCCTTTACCATTCATAGACCAGATACTAGAAAGACTAGCAGGTCATGAATACTACTACTTTCTGGATGGATAGTCAGGTTATAATCAAATTGCAGTAGATCCACAGGATCAAGAGAAAACAGTATTCACATGTCCATCCGAAGTATTTACATACAGAAGGATGCCATTTGGTCTGTGCAATGCACTTGCAACCTTTCAAAGGTGCATGCTCTCTATTTTCTCTGATATGGTGGAAAAATTTCTGGAAGTCTTCATGGATGACTTTTTAGTATTTGGAGACTCATTCAACTCCTGTCTTGACCATCTAGCACTTGTTCTAAAGAGGTGCCAAGAGACTAACCTAGTTTTAAACTGAAAAAAATGTCACTTTATGGTGACTGAAGGAATTGTCCTTGGGGACAAAATTTCGAACAGGGGAATAGAGGTGGATCAAGCTAAGGTAGAGGTAATTGAAAAATTACCACCACCTGCCAATGTTAAGGCAATTAGAAGCTTTCTGGGGCATGCAGGATTCTATAGGAGGTTTATAAAAGATTTTTCAAACATTGCCAAACCTCTGAGTAATCTGCTAGCTGCTGACACACCATTTATCTTTGATAAGGAGTGTCTGCAGGCGTTTGAGACTCTGAAAGCTAAGCTGGTCACAGCACCAGTCATCTCTACACCAGACTGGACATTACCATTTGAACTAATGTGTAATGCCAGTGACCATGCCATTGGTGCAGTATTGGGACAAAGGCATGACAAGCTTCTGCATGTCATTTATTATGCTAGTCGCATTTTAAATGATGCACAGAAGAACTACACTACCACAGAAAAAGAGTTACTTGCAGTGGTTTACGCCATTGACAAGTTCAGATCCTACTTAGTAGGATCAAAAGTGATTGTGTACACTGACCATGCTGCTCTTAAATATCTACTCGCAAAGCAAGATTCAAAACCCAGACTCATAAGATGGGTGTTGCTTCTGCAAGAGTTTGATATAGAAATAAGAGACAGAAAAGGGACAGAGAATCAAGTAGCAGATCACCTGTCCCGAATAGAACCAGTAGAAGGGGAATCCCTCCCTCTTACTGAGATCTCTGAAAACTTTCTGGATGAGCAACTCTTTGCCATCCAGGAAGTACCATGGTTTGCAGACATTGCAAATAACAAAGCTGTGAGATTCATACCCAAAGAGTATAGTAGGCAACAATAAAAAAAATTGATCACGGATGCAAAGTACTATCTTTCGGATGAACCATATCTCTTCAAGAGATGTGCAGACGGAGTAATCCATAGATGTGTGCCTAAAGAAGAAGCACAAAAGATCCTCTGGCATTGCCATGGATAACAATATGGAGGACATTTTGGAAGTGAGCGAATAGCCACAAGAGTCCTCCAATGTGGCTTTTATTGGCCTACTCTCCATAAAGACTCCCGAGAGTTTGTACTTAATTGTGACAGTTGCCAAGGATCTGGCAATCTGCCTCACAATTATGCCATGCCTCAACAAGGGATCTTGGAGATTGATGATGAGCGGATAATTTGTACACTTTTTGGCATTGTTTTTAGTATGTTTTTGGTATGATCTAGTTAGTTTTTAGTATATTTTTATTAGTTTTTAGTTAAAATTCACTTTATTGGACTTTGCTATGAGTTTGTGTGTTTTTCTGTGATTTCAGGTATTTTTTGGCTGAAATTGAGGGACCTGAGCAAAAATCTGATCCAGAGACTCAAAAGGACTGCAGATGCTGTTGGATTCTGACCTCCTTGCACTCGAAGTGGATTTTCTGGAGCTACAGAAGCCCAATTGGCGCGCTCTCAACGGCGTTGGAAAGTAGACATCCTGGGCTTTCCAGCAATATATGATAGTCCATACTTTGCCCAAGATTTGATGGCCCAAACCGGCGTTCAAAGTCACCTCAAGAAATCCCAGCGTTAAACGCTGGAACTGGCACCCAAATGGGAGTTAAACGCCCAAACTGGCACCAAAGCTGGCGTTTAACTCCAAGAAGAGTCTCTACACTAAAAATGCTTCATTGCTCAGCCCAAGCACACACCAAGTGGGCCCGGAAGTGGATTTTTATGTCATTTACTCATTTCTGTATACCTTAGGCTACTAGTTCTTATAAGTAGGACCTTTTACTATGGTATTAGAGGGACTTTGGCAGCTATCTTCGTTTTGTATGCTATCTTAGATCATTGGGAGGCTGGCCATTCGGCCATGCCTAGACCTTATGCTTATGTATTTTTAACGGTGGAGTTTCTACACACCATAGATTAAGGTGTGGAGCTCTGCTGTACCTCGAGTATTAATGCAATTACTATTGTTCTTCCATTCAATTCCGCTTGTTCTTTGTCCAAGATATCACTTGTTCTTCAACTTAATGAAGGTGATGATTGACACTCATCATCATTCTCACTCATGAACAAAGTGACTGACAACCACTCTTGTTCTACAACCATCTGAGGCTTAGTGAATATCTCTTGGATTCCTGATTGCACGATGCATGGTTGATCGCCTGACAACCGAGTGCTCGCCTGACAAACGAGCCAACCATTCTGTGAGATCAGAGTCTTCGTGGTATAGGCGAGAACTGATGGCAGCATTCAAGAGAATCCGGAAGGTCTAACCTTGTCTGTGGTATTCTGAGTAGGATTCAATGACTGAATGACTGTGACGTGCTTCAAACTCCTGAGGGCGGGGCGTTAGTGACAGATGCAAAAGAATCACTGGATTCTATTCCGGCCTGATTGAGAACCGACAGATAAATTCCGCTATGCTGTGACCAGAGCATATGCAATCGTTTTCAATGAGAGGATGGGAGGTAGCCACTGACAATGGTGAAACCCTACACAAGCTTGCCATGGAAAGGAGTAAGAAGGATTGGATGAAGGCAGTAGGAAAGCAGAGAGACGGAAGGGAAGGCATCTTCATGCGCTTATCTGAAGTTCCCACCAATGAATTACATAAGTATCACTATCTTTATCTTTTATGTTATTTTCGTTCATCACCATCATATATTTGAGTCTGCCTGACTAAGATTTACAAGATGACCATAGCTTGCTTCAATACTAACAATCTCCGTGGGATCGACCCTTACTCACGTAAGGTATTACTTGGACGACCCAGTGCACTTGCTGGTTAGTTGTGCGAAGTTGTGTAATGCCATGGTATTGAGCTACCACGTTTGTGGAGCCATTACCGGGGATTATGAGAGTTGTGAAAAAGTATTGTTCACAATTTCGCGCACCAAGTTTTTGGCGCCGTTGCCGGGGATTGTTCAAGTTTTGAGCAAGCTTTTGGTAACATCAGTGCCAAGATCCGGCAACAACACCAATTTTTGGCGTTATTGCCAGGGATTGTTCTAGTTTGGACAACTGACGGTTCATCTTGTTGCTTAGATTAGGTATTTATTTTTTCGAAATTCTTGAAGATGAATTCTAGAGTTTCATGATGATTTGTTGAAATCTGGCTGGCTGAGAAGCCATGTCTAATCTGATTGGACCGAGGTTTCAACTTATCACCACAAGAACTTGTTGATTTTCATCAATTTTGCTTTTAGAGCAGTGATCTGCTAAGGCTTGGCTGACCTTTGGTCATGTCTAGTGTTTTGGACCGAAGCTTTCTTTGAAAGCTTGGCTGGCTGTGAAGCCATGTCTAATTCCTGGACCGGAGTCTTAGACTAGCATTGCACTGATTCCTGGAATTCTCATTAAGAATTTTGATATCTTTTCCCACTTAATTTTCGAAAAACACAAAAAATTTAAAAAATCATAAAATCCAAAAAAATATTTCTTGTTTGAGTCTAGAGTCTCATCTTAAGTTTGGTGTCAAATGCATGCTTTTGTTATATTTTTCGAATCCATGCATGTATTTCTTTGTTTTGATCTTTGAATTCTATTGACTTGAATGTCTTGTGTGTCCCATGAGCATTTTCATTTTTATTAGGGTCAGCAGTATACAAACTGCTAAGTTTGGTGTCTTGTATGCATTGTTGTTTGATTCTAGTTGCATTTTGATTTTCCCTCATTATTAAAAATCCAAAAATATTTTTGATTTATGTCTTTTCAAGTCAATGATACAAAGAATTGAAGATTCAGAACATACTGCAGAGGAATTATACAGAAAAAGCTGAGCATTCAAAAATGCCCAGTGAAGAAGACAGACTGGCGTTTAAACGCCAGCCAGGGTACCTGGTTGGGCGTTTAACGCCCAAAGAGGTAGCATTTTGGGCGTTAAACGCCAGAATGTATACCATTCTGGGCGTTTAACGCCAGGATGGTGCTAGGGGGAAGATTTTGTTTTCAAAATCAATTTTTTTCAAGTTTTTAAAGTTTTTCAAAACCAAATCTTTTTCAAATCATATCTTATCAATCAAATGTTTTCAAAATCAATTTCTTTCCTTTTTCAAAAATACTTACTAACAATTAATGATTTGATTGAACATCTCAAATTTGTTACCTTTTCTGTTGAGGAAGGTTTGATGTTTGAATCATATCTTTTCTTGTTAGGCAAGTCATTAATTTTTAAAATCATATCTTTTCAAATTGTTTTCAAATCATATCTTTTAAAATTGTTTTCAAATCATATCTTCTCAATCACATTTTTTTTTAAAAACCAATCATATCTTCTCAACCACATCTTTTTCAAAATAGTTTTCAATCAAATCTTTTTAACTTCTAATCTCAAAATCTTTTTCAAAAATCACTTGATTTCTCTTCCAACTTCAATTTTCGAAAATTATCAATCAATTTTTCAAAATATTTTTTAAAATCTTCTTAATTTAATTTTCGAAAATCCTCTTCCCTCTCTCTCACATCCTTCTATTTATGGAGTACTGTTCCTTCTTAATGCACAATTCGAACTCTATCTCATCAAGTTCGAATTCTTCTACCTTCTTTCTTCTATTTTTCTTTTCCTCTGACACTTCAAGGAATCTCTATACTGTGACATAGAGGATTCCACATTTTTCTTGTTCTCTTCTCTTTCTTATGAGCAGGAACAAAGACAAAGGCATTCTTGTTGAAGCTGACCCTGAACCTGAGAGGACCTTGAAGCGAAAGCTAAGAGAAGCTAAAGCACAACTCTCTTTAGAGGACCTGACCGAATTCTTCAAAAAAGAAGAACACATGGCAGCCGAAAACAACAACAATGCCAACAATGCAAGGAAGGTGCTGGGTGACTTTACTGCACCTACTCCCGACTTCTATGGGAGAAGCATCTCTATCCCTGCCATTGGAGCAAACAACTTTGAGCTTAAGCCTCAATTAGTTTCTCTAATGCAATAGAATTGCAAGTTCCATGGACTTCCAATGGAAGATCCTCATCAGTTCTTAGCTGAATTCTTGCAAATCTGTGACACAGTCAAGACTAATGGGGTTGACCCTGAGGTCTATAGACTGATGCTATTCCCTTTTGCTGTAAGAGACAGAGCTAGAATATGGTTGGATTCTCAACCTAAAGAAAGCCTGGACTCTTGGGAAAAGCTAGTCAATGCCTTCTTGGCAAAGTTCTTTCCACCTCAAAGATGGAGTAAGCTTAGAGTGGAAGTCCAAACCTTCAGACAGAAGGATGGAGAATCCCTCTATGAAGCTTGGGAAAGATACAAACAATTAATCAGAAGATGTCCCTCAGACATGCTTTCTGAATGGAGCATCATAGGTATTTTCTATGATGGTTTCTCTGAACTATCCAAGATGTCTTTGGATAGCTCTGCTGGAGGATCTCTTCATCTGAAGAAGACGCCTACAGAGGCTCAGGAACTAATTGAAATGGTTGCAAATAACCAATTCATGTACACTTCTGAAAGGAATCCTGTGAACAATGGGACTAGTCAGAAGAAAGGAGTTCTTGAGATTGATGCTCTGAATGCCATACTGGCTCAGAACAAGATATTGACTCAACAAGTCAATTTGATTTCTCAAAGTCTGTCTGGAATGCAAAATGCACCTGGCAGTACTAAGGAAGCTTCATCTGAGGAAGAAGCTTATGATCCTGAGAATCCTTCAATGGAAGAGGTGAATTACCTAGGAGAACCCTATGGAAACACCTACAATTCTTCATGGAGAAATCACCCAAATTTCTCATGGAAGAATCAAGAGAGACCTCAACAAGGTTTCAATAATAATGGTGGAAGAAACAGGCTTGGCAATAACAAACCTTTTCCATCATCTTCTCAGCAACAGACAGAGAGTTCTAAGCAGAATACTTTTGACTTAGCAACAATGGTCTCTGATCTAATCAAAACCACTCAAAGTTTCATGAATGAAACAAGGTCCTCCATCAGAAATTTGGAAGGACAAGTGGGTCAGCTGAGCAAGAAAGTTACTGAACTCCCTCCTGGTACTCTCCCAAGTAATACAGAAGAAAATCCAAAAGGAGAGTGCAAAGCCATAAACATGGCCGAATATGGAGAGGAAAGAGAGGAGGTGGACGCCACTGAGGAAGACCTTAATGGGCGTGCACCAATCTCCTCTGAGTTCCCCAATGAGGAACCATGGGAATCTGAGGCTCAACATGAGACCATAGAGATTCCATTGGACTTACTTCTGCCTTTCATGAGCTCTGATGAGTATTCTTCCTCTGAAGAGGATGAGTATATCACTAAAGAGCAAGCTGCTAAATACCTTGGAGCAATCATGAAGCTAAATGACAAGTTATTTGGAAATGAGACTTGGGAGGATGAACCCCCTTTGCTCACCAAAGAACTGGATGACTTGTCTAGGCAGAAACTGCCTCAAAAGAGGCAGGATCCTGGGAAGTTTTCTATACCTTGTACCATAGGCACCATGACCTTCAAGAAGGCCTTGTGTGACTTAGGGTCAAGTGTAAACCTCATGCCCCCCTCTGTAATGGAGAAATTAGGGATCTTTGAGGTGCAAGCTGCAAAAATCTCACTAGAGATGGCAGACAACTCAAGAAAACAAGCCTATGGACTTGTAGAGGATGTTCTGGTAAAAGTTGAAGACCATTACATCCCTACTGACTTCGTAGTCCTAGAGACTGGGGAGTGCATGGATGAATCCATCATCCTTGGCAGACCCTTCCTAGCCACAGCAAAGGCTGTGATTGATGTTGATAGAGGAGAGCTAATCATTCAAGTGAATGAAGAATCCTTGGTGTTTAAGGCCCAAGGACATCCCTCTATCATCATGGAGAGGAAGCATGAAGAGCTTCTCTCAAAACAGAGCCAAGCAGAGCCCCCACAGTCAAACTCTAAGTTTGGTGTTGGGAGGCCACAACCAAACTCTAAGTTTGGTGTTGAACCCCCACATTCAAACTCTAAGTTTGGTGTTGGGAGGTTCCAACACGGTTCTGAGTATTTCTGAGGCTCCATGAGAGTCCTATGTCAAGCTAATGACATTAAAGAAGCGCTTGTTGGGAGGCAACCCAATGTTTTATAGTTAACTATTTTCTTTTGTTATTTTATCTTTTTTTGTAGGTTGATGATCATAAGAAGTCACAAAAACAATGAAAAAAGCAAAAACAGAATGAAAAACAGGAAGAAAAACAGCACACCCTGGAGGAAGATGCTGCTGGCGTTTAAACGCCAGTAAGCCTAGCAGTTGGGCGTTTAACGCCCAGTCTGGCACCATTCTGGGCGTTTAACGCCAGAAAGGGGCACCAGACTGGCGTTAAACGCTAGAAAAGGGCTAGAACCTGGCGTTAAACGCCAGGAATGGGCACCAGCCCGGCGTTTAACGCCAGAAATGGCTCAAAACGTGAATTTTGATGCCACTTGGTGCAGGGATGACTTTTCCTTGACACCACAGGATCTGTGGACCCCACAGGACCCCACCACCACTCTCTCTCTTCTTCCCCCATTCACCAATCACCTCAACACCTCTTCCCCAAAAACCCTTCACCTATCAAATCCCATCTTTCTCTTCACCACTCACATCCATCCTTCATAAAACCCCACCAACCTCACCCTTCAAATTCAAACCACTTTCCCTCCCAAACCCACCCATAATGGCCGAACCATTACCCCCCTCTCTACTATATATACCCTTCTTCAACCCTTCATTTTCACACAACCTAAACACCACTTCTCCCCCTCTTTGGCCGAACACACCACCATCTCCCTCTTCTTCATTTCTTCTTCTTCTACTCTCTTCTCTCTTCTTTTGCTCGAGGACGAGCAAACATTTTAAGTTTGGTGTGGTAAAAGCGTTGCTTTTTCATTTTTCCATAACCATTATGGCATCCAAGGCCGGAGAAACCTCTAAAAAGAGGAAAGGGAAGGCAAAAGCTTCCACCTCCGAGTCATGGGAGATGGATAGATTCCTCTCAAGGGTGCATCAAGTCCACTTCTATGAAGTTGTGGCCTTGAAGAAGGTGATCCCCGAAGTCCCCTTTTCACTCAAAAAGGGTGAATACCCGGAGATCCGCCATGAGATCCGAAGAAGAGGTTGGGAAGTACTTACCAACCCCATTCAACAAGTCGGAATCTTGATGGTTCAAGAGTTCTATGCCAATGCATGGATCACCAAGAACCATGACCAAAGTGTGAACCCGAATCCAAAGAATTATCTCACTATGGTTCGGGGGAAATACTTGGATTTTAGTCCGGAGAGTGTGAGGGTGGCGTTCAACTTGCCTATGATGCAAGGAGATGAGCATCCTTATACAAGAAGGGTCAACTTTGATCAAAGGTTGGACCAAGTCCTCACAATCATATGTGAAGAGGGCGCACAATGGAAGCAAGATTCAAGAGGAAAGCCGATTCAATTGAGAAGGCATGACCTCAAGCCCGTGGCTAGAGGATGGTTAGAGTTCATACAACGCTCAATCGTTCCCACTAGCAACCGGTCCGAAGTTACCATAGACCGGGCTATCATGATCCATAGCATCATGATTGGAGAAGAAGTGGAAGTTCATGAGGTTATAGCCCAAGAACTCT
This sequence comes from Arachis stenosperma, assembly GCF_014773155.1. NCBI lineage: Eukaryota > Viridiplantae > Streptophyta > Magnoliopsida > Fabales > Fabaceae > Arachis > Arachis stenosperma. The sequence continues at coordinate 98,171,474 of NC_080381.1, forward strand.
ATAAAGTGGCGGACAAGCCTTCCACCTTGGCAAGGCTAGCCTTTCCTCATCTCATCTGTCACCTCTGTTATTCAGTTGGAGTTGACATAGAAGGAGACACCCCCATTGATGAGGACAAGCCCATCACCAAGAAAAGGATGGAGCACACAAGAGACCCCTCTCATCAAGAGATCCCTGAGATACCTCAAGGGATGCACTTTCCTCCACAAGACTATTGGGAGCAACTAAACACCTCCCTAGGAGAGTTGAGTTCCAACATGGGACAACTAAGGGTGGAGCATCAAGAACACTCCATCATCCTTCATGAAATTAGAGAAGACCAAAGAATCATGAGGGAGGAGCAACAAAGACAAGGAAGAGACATTGAGGAGCTCAAGCACTCCATAGGATCTTCAAGAGGAAGAAAGAGCCGCCATCACTAAGGTGGACCCGTTCTTTGATTTCCTTGTTCTTTATTCTTCTGTTTTTCGAATTTTATGCTTATGTTTATCCATGTTTGTTGTGATCATTAGTATCTTAGTGTCTATGCCTTAAAGTTATGAATGTCCTATGAATCCATCACCACTCTTAAACAAAAACGTGCTTAATTGAAAAGGAAAAGAATTGCATGAATTTTAAATTTTATAACAGTTTGATTATTTTGATGTGGTGGCAACACTTTTGTTCTCTGAATGTATGCTTGAACAGTGCATATGTCTTTTGAATTTGTGGTTCATGAATGTTGGCTCTTGAAAGAATGATGAAAAAGGAGACATGTTACTGAGGATCTGAAAAATCATAAATATGATTCTTGAAGCAAGAAAAAGCAGTGAATACAAAAAAAAAAGAAAAAAAGAGAAAGAAGCAAACGAAAAAAAAAAACCGAAAAAAATCAAAAAAAAAGAGAGAAAAGAAAGAAAAAGAAAGAAATAAAGTTGTGATCCAAGGCAATAAGAGTGTGCTTAAGAACCCTGGGCACCTCTAATTGGGGACTTTAGCAAAGCTGAGTCACAATCTGAAAAGGTTCACCCAATTATGTGTCTGTGGCATGTATGTATCCGGTGGTAATACTGGAAGACAGAGTGCTTTGGGCCACGGCCAAGACTCAATAAGTAGCTGTGTTCAAGAATCATCATACTTAACTAGTAGAATCAATAACACTATCTGGATTCTGAGTTCCTAAAGAAGCCAATCATTCTGAATTCCAAAGGATAGAGTGAGATGCCAAAACTATTCAGAGGCAAAAAGCTAAAAGCCCCGCTCATCTAATTAATACTGATCTTCATAGATGTTTTGGAGTTCATTGCATATTCTCTTCTTTTTATCTTATTTGATCTTCAGTTGCTTGGGGACAAGCAACAATTTAAGTTTGGTGTTGTGATGAGCGGATAATTTGTACACTTTTTGGCATTGTTTTTAGTATGTTTTTGGTATGATCTAGTTAGTTTTTAGTATATTTTTATTAGTTTTTAGTTAAAATTCACTTTTCTGGACTTTGCTATGAGTTTGTGTGTTTTTCTGTGATTTCAGGTATTTTCTGGCTGAAATTGAGGGACCTGAGCAAAAATCTGATCCAGAGACTCAAAAGGACTGCAGATGCTGTTGGATTCTGACCTCCCTGTACTCGAAGTGGATTTTCTGGAGCCACAGAAGCCCAATTGGCGCGCTCTCAACGGCGTTGGAAAGTAGACATCCTGGGCTTTCCAGCAATATATGATAGTCCATACTTTGCCCAAGATTTGATGGCCCAAACCGGCGTTCAAAGTCACCTCAAGAAATCCCAGCGTTAAACGCTGGAACTGGCACCCAAATGGGAGTTAAACGCCCAAACTGGCACCAAAGCTGGCGTTTAACTCCAAGAAGAGTCTCTACACTAAAAATGATTCATTGCTCAGCCCAAGCACACACCAAGTGGGCCCGGAAGTGGATTTTTATGTCATTTACTCATTTCTGTATACCTTAGGCTACTAGTTCTTATAAGTAGGACCTTTTACTATGGTATTAGAGGGACTTTGGCAGCTATCTTCGTTTTGTATGCTATCTTAGATCATTGGGAGGCTGGCCATTCGGCCATGCCTAGACCTTATGCTTATGTATTTTTAACGGTGGAGTTTCTACACACCATAGATTTAGGTGTGGAGCTCTGCTGTACCTCGAGTATTAATGCAATTACTATTGTTCTTCCATTCAATTCCGCTTGTTCTTTGTCCAAGATATCACTTGTTCTTCAACTTAATGAAGGTGATGATTGACACTCATCATCATTCTCACTCATGAACAAAGTGACTGACAACCACTCTTGTTCTACAAGCATCTGAGGCTTAGTGAATATCTCTTGGATTCCTGATTGCACGATGCATGGTTGATCGCCTGACAACCGAGTGCTCGCCTGACAAACGAGCCAACCATTCCGTGAGATCAGAGTCTTCGTGGTATAGGCGAGAACTGATGGCAGCATTCAAGAGAATCCGGAAGGTCTAACCTTGTCTGTGGTATTCTGAGTAGGATTCAATGACTGAATGACTGTGACGTGCTTCAAACTCCTGAGGGCGGGGCGTTAGTGACAGACGCAAAAGAATCACTGGATTCTATTCCGGCCTGATTGAGAACCGACAGATGAATTCCGCTATGCTGTGACCAGAGCATATACAATCGTTTTCAATGAGAGGATGGGAGGTAGCCACTGACAATGGTGAAACCCTACACAAGCTTGCCATGGAAAGGAGTAAGAAGGATTGGATGAAGGCAGTAGGAAAGCAGAGAGACGGAAGGGAAGGCATCTTCATGCGCTTATCTGAAGTTCCTACCAATGAATTACATAAGTATCAGTATCTTTATCTTTTATGTTATTTTCGTTCATCACCATCATATATTTGAGTCTGCCTGAATAAGATTTACAAGATGACCATAGCTTGCTTCAATACTAACAATCTCCGTGGGATCGACCCTTACTCACGTAAGGTATTACTTGGACGACCCAGTGCACTTGCTGGTTAGTTGTGCGAAGTTGTGTAATGCCATGGTATTGAGCTACCACGTTTGTGGAGCCATTACCGGGGATTATGAGAGTTGTGAAAAAGTATTGTTCACAATTTCGCGCACCAATTGAGTTGTTTGATGTATGGGGTATTGACTTCATGGAGCCTTTCCCACCATCATACTCAAACACTTATATTCTGGTGGTAGTGGATTATGTATCCAAATGGGTGGAAGTTATTGTAACACCCACTAATGATACTAAGACAGTGCTGAAATTCCTCCAGAAACATATCTTCAGCAGATTTGGTATCCCTAGAGTACTAATCAGTGATGGGGGCACTCATTTCTGTAATAAATAGCTTTATTCTACTATGGTTTGATATGGAGTTAGCCACATGGTGGCAACTCCATATCATCCACAGATAAATGGGCAAGCTGAAGTCTCTAATAGAGAACTTAAAAGAATCCTGAAACGGACTGTGATTAACCGTAGAAGGGATTGGGTAAGAAGCTTGGATGATGCTCTGTGGGCATACAGAACAGCATTCAAGACTCCTATAGGGACTTTTCCATACCAACTTGTGTATGGAAAAGCCTGTCACTTGCCAGTGGAACTGGAACATAAAGCCTACTGGGCAACTAGATTCCTAATCCTTGATGCCAAGTTAGCTAGAAAAAAACGATGGCTCCAGTTAAATGAGCTAGAGGAATTCAGACTCAATGCTTTTGAAAATGCAAGAATTTACAAAGAGAAAGCAAAAAGATGGCATGATAAGAAGCTGTCATCCAGAGTCTTTGAGCCAGGGTAGAAAGTTCTGCTGTTTAATTCTAGGCTCAGATTATTCCCCGGGAAATTGAAATTCCGGTGGAGAGGACCGTATGTGATTACAAGTGTGTCACCATATGGATACGTAGAGCTTCAGGATAATGATTCTGACAAAAAGTTCATTATTAATGGACAGAGAGTCAAACATTATCTTGAAAGCAATTTTGAGCAAGAATGCTCAAAACTGAGACTTGATTAAAGCTCAGTAATAGTCCAGCTAAAGACAATAAAGAAGCGCTTGCTGGGAGACAACCCAGCCATTAACAAAGCTTATTTGTTAATTAATTGAATTTTACAGGTTCATATTAACTATATTCAAGATAAAATAGCAATTACATGAGTTCACAGAGTTACAGAAGAATTTAGAGGATAAAATAGCAAAAAGAAGCTCACTGGTGCGAAAAAGCCAGTAAGAGCTGTTTTGGGCGTTAAACGCCCAACAGAAGCATCTACTGGGCATTTAACACCAGTAGAGATAGCCATCTGGGCGTTAAACGCCAGAAAGAAGTATCTTCTGGGTGTTTAACACCAGATTTACAGCGTCTTGGGCGTTTAGAAAAATGCCTAGTGACAAGGGAGTTTTCTGGCGTTTAACGCCAGCCAGATGCTACAGCTGGGCGTTAAATGCCCAGGAGAAGCTACAAATGGGCGTTAAACGCCAGGATTATGGGGAGGAGGTAAATTCGTTTTCACTTCAAATTTTTTCCATTTTTCATGTTTCAATTCATGATTTCTTGCATGAACATGTTACAAACTCTCATCTTTCAACTTCAATTCCAAAAATTTTTTAATCCTAATTTTTCAAATCCTTTTTCAAAGATATCAAATGTATCTTAATTCTTAAACACAAATCCTTTTCAAATCCTCTCCAACTTCTTTTTAAATCTTCTTCAAAACTCAATTATCTTTTTTAAATTCTTCTCAAATTTTTTTTCATTCATCATATCTTCTTTTCAAAATTCATATTTATCTTTTTCAATTATCTTTCATAACTTTTCAATTTTAAATTACATCTTTTTCCTATCATACTTATCTTTTACAAATCATATCTTCTATCTTATCTTTTTCAAAATTTTTGAAAACCCACCCCCCTTCCCTTTAAATCCACGTTCGGCATCCCTCCTCTCGTCCACAATTCGAACTTGGCTCTCCTTCTATCCCTATCCTTTCCTTTCTTTTGCTTGAGGACAAGGAAACCTCTAAGTTTGGTGTGTTTATCCGTGATCACTAAACCAATACCCACTAAGATCATGGCTCCTAAGGGAAAACGAACCACTCCAAGAGGCAAGAAAGAGAATATTCCAAAACCACTTTGGAATCAAGGGAAGTTCTTAACCAAAGAACATTCAGACCATTACTACAAAATAATGGGTCTAAGGTCAGTGATCCTGGAAGTTAAATTCGATCTAAAAGAAGACGAATATCTAGAGATCCAAGAGCAAATTTGAAACAAGAGCTGGGAAATCCTAGCTAATCCTAAAACAAAGGTGGGAAGAAACATAGTTAAGGAATTCTACTCTAATCTGTGGCAAACAGACAGGCAGAGAATAGCTGGAGCCGCCTTCTATAATTATCGGACCTTGGTTAGAGGGAAGATTGTTCACCTTCACCCTAACAAAATCAAGGAGATCTTTAAGCTACCTCAGCTGAAAGATGACCCAGACTCCTTTAATAGGAGAATGATGAGAACAAATAAGGGCTTCGACGAAATTCTAAAGGACATATGCCTCCCTGTAACCAAGTGGATAACCAGCACCAAAGGTGTCCCAAATCAACTCAAGAGAGAAGATCTCAAACCAATTGCCAGAGGTTGGCTGGACTTCATTGGGCGTTCTATACTGCCCACTAGCAACTGCTCTGAAGTCACCATCAAAAGAGCAGTAATGATCCGTTGCATTATATTGGGAAAAGAAGTGGAAGTTAATCAGCTGATTTCTTGTGAACTTTACATAATTGCAAACAAGAACTCCAAAAATGCCAAATTGGCTTATCCAAGCTTAATCTCTATGCTATGTAAAGATGCTGGGGTGAAGATGGGAATAACTGAGTATATCTCAGTTGAGCGACCAATCGCAAAAAATTCAATGGAAGGACAACAAGTGCAGGACGAACCCATCAAGAGGAGAGCACAGGAGTTCCTCTCGGAAATCTCTCAAATTGAATACTGGGAGCGTCTTGAAGCATCTGTCACCAAGTTGCAAGAAGCTATGGAGCAACTAAAGGAAGAACAGCAAAATCAAAATAGCATGCTTTGCAAACTGCTTAGGGAACAAGAAGAGCAAGGGCGTAAACTAAAGCAACTGAAGCGTCAGAAGCTATCTCTTGAAGGGCCAAGCACCCCACAGATTAAAGGAGCACCCACCTCCCAAAACAAAGGTTGTTGAGTCCTAATCTTAGCCTTAACTCTATGATAGTTGTTCTTATTAAGAATTTACCTTAGAAGTTATATATGAGTAGTAATAATTAGTATCTCTATTTTGATTTTATCTCCGATTAAGCTATAATTTATTTTTCTCATCATCATCAAACATGAATAAAATAGTATATTTTTTAGAATAAAGATGCAATATTTTTTTTGAGATTTTAATAAGAAAAATTCTAATTATTTAGATGTGGTGGCAATACTTTTTGTCTTCTGAATCAATGTCTGAACAGTGCATATTTCTTATATTGAATTTTATGAATGTTAAAATTGTTGGCTCCTGAAAGAATGATGAACAAGAGAAATATTATTATTGATCTGAAAAATCATGAAAGTGATTCTTAAAGCAAGAAAAAGCAATAAAAAAAGAGAAAAAAAGAGAAGAAGAAGGAGTAGTAGAAAAAGCCAATAGCCCTTTAAACCAAAAGGCAAGGGTAAAAAGGATCTAAGGCTTTGAGCATCAATGGATATGAGGGCCCTAGGAAATAAATACAGGCCTAAGCGGCTAAATCAAGCTGTCCCTAACTATGTGCTTGTGGCATGCAGGTCCAAGTGAAAACCTTGAGACTGAGTGGTTAAAGTCGTGATCCAAAGCAAAAGAGTGTGCTTAAGAACTCTGGACACCTCTAATTGGGGACTTGAGCAAAGCTAAGTCACAATCTGAAAAGGTTCACCCAGTTATGTGTCTATTGTATTTATGTATCCGGTGGTAATATTGGAAAACAAAGTGCTTAGGGCCACGGCCAAGACTCATAAAATAGGTGTGTTCAAGAATCAACATACTAAACTAGGAGAATCAATAATACTATCTGAATTCTGAGTTCCTATGGATGCCAATCATTCTGAATTTCAAAGGATAAAGTGAGATGCCAAAATTGTTCGGAAGCAAAAAGTGACTAACCCCGCTCATCTAATTAGAATCTGAGCTTCACTTGAAACTCTTGAGATATTATTACTTCTTAATTTCTTTTTATCCTATTTTATTTATCTAGTTGCTTGGGGGCAAGCAACAGTTTAAGTTTGGTGTTGTGATGAGCGGATATTTTATACACTTTTTAGGGGTAATTTCATATAGATTTTAGTGCGTTTTAGTTAGTTTTTAGTATATTTTTATTAGTTTTTAGGAAAAATTCATATTTATAGACTTTACTATAAGTTGTGTGTTTTTCTATAATTTTAGGTATTTTCTGGCTGAAATTGAGGGAGCTGAGCAAAAATCTGATTCAGGCTGAAAAAGGACTGCTGATGCTATTGGATTCTGACCTCCCCGCACTCAGAATAAATTTTTTGGAGCTACATGAGTCCAATTGGCGCGCTCTCAATTGCGTTAGAAAGTAGACATCCAGGGCTTTCCATCAATATATAATAGTTCATACTTTGCGCGAAGATAAATGACGTAAACTGGTGTTTAACGCCAGTTCCATGTTGCATTCTTGCGTTGAACGCCAGAAACAGGTTGCAAGTTGGGGTTAAACGCCAGAAACAGGTTACAACCTGATGTTTAACTCCAGAAACAATCCAGGCACGTGAGAAGCTTAAGTCTCAGCCCCACCACACACCAAGTGGGCCCCAGAAGTGGATTTCTGCACTATCCATCTTAGTTTACTCATTTTCTGTAAACCTAGGTTACTAGTTTAGTATTTAAACAACTTTTAGAGAGTTATTGTGTACCTCATGACATTTTAGATCTAAACTTTGTACTCTTTGACGGCATGAGTCTCTAAACTCCATTGTTGGGGGTGAGGAGCTCTGTTGTGTCTCGATGAATTAATGCAATTATTTTTGTTTTCCATTCAAACACGCTTGTTTCTATCTAAGATACTGATTCGTACTTAACCGTGATGAATGTGATGATCCGTGACACTCATCACCATTCTCAACCCATGAATGTGTGCTTGACAACCACCTTCGTTCTACACTAGATTGAATGAGTATCTCTTAGATTCCTTAATCAGAGTCTTCGTGGTATAAGCTAGAATCTATTGGCAGCATCCTTGAGAATCCGGAAGGTCTAAACCTTGTCTGTGGTATTCTGAGTAGGATTCAGGGATTGGATGACTGTGATGAGCTTCAAACTCACGAATGTTGGGCGTAGTGACAGACGCAAAAGGATCAATGAATCCTATTCCGACTTGATTGAGAACCGACAGATGATTAGCCGTGCGGTGACAGCGCACCTGTACCATTTTCACTGAGAGGACGGATGGTAGCCATTGACAACGGTGATCCACCAACACACAGCTTGCCATAGGAGGAACCTTGCGTGCGTGAAGAAGAAGACAGAGGGAAAGCAGAGATTCAGAAGATAAAGCATCTCCAAAACTCCAACACATTCTCCATAACTGCGTAACAATTACTCATTTCATGCTCTTTCACTTTTTACAATTGAAACTAAAGAACCCTATTGGTATCCTGACTAAGATTAATTAGATAACCATAGCTTGATTCAAGCCAACAATCTCCGTGGGATTCGACCCTTACTCACGTAAGGTATTAGTTGGACGACCTAGTGCACTTGCTGGTTAGTTGTGCGAAATTACATAGTGTGAGTGTAATTTTCGTGCACCTGTTCCGCATCTTCTAAGTCTTCAACCACTTCTTCCTTTTCAACTATTATGGCTTCCTCCACTTGTTTCAATACAAAGCCATGTTCCTCATTGTCCATCGGAGTTCTAGTGTCTCCTTCATGCTACGCTCTTTAGTAGATTCTCCACATGAAGCCATGGGGGTTCCTTGAGTGTCTGAATACCAGGAAGGTAATCGATTTACTACCTCAATTAAGGTAGTCGCGAATTCTAGTACATCCCTTTTCATCTTCGCTTGCCCTTGAAGAAGACCACAAAGGATGTCATCCGTTGGAGATTGGGGTGGATATGAGGGTTCATTACTTGGGAGGAAGGGTTCATGATAAGAGGGTGGTTCCTCACTCTCCATCTTTTCCACTTGTTGCACCACACACTTCAATTCATTATTCTTAAATTGAGGTTCCTTAGCGATGAGAACTTTGGCTGCCATTCGACTTACCGCTCGGTCCAATTGACGAAGGGTTGCTTAAAATTGATCCACTGTTTCCTTGAGACAATCCCTTGACTCTTGTTCTACTTAGATATCATAAGTAGGACCATAAGGTTCTTGGATTGATGGACATGGATGTGGTGTATATGGAGGTGGTGGTTCTTTGGAGTAATTGGGTTGGAATTGGGGTGGATCTATGTATAGCTCATATGGCTCATAGGGTGGTTGATATGGTAGATAAGGGTTAGGATCAAATGAGGGTGTTTGGTAGTAGGGGGCTTGTGAGTATGGTGGTTCAAAGCTATGCAGAGGAGGGGGTTCATAGGCGTTTGGTAGTGGTTGTTGATAATCAAAAGAGTGCTCACCATAGCCGTCATCTTGGTATGCCTCTTAGAAGTGCTCTTGGTTATAGTATGTTGGTGGAGGTTATTGCCAAGAGAGTTGATCAAATCCTTGTGGCTCCTTCCATCTTTGGTTGTCCCATCCTTGATGTATATTCTCATTGTAATCTCCTCTCCCTGCAACATAATTGTAACCAGACTCATAGCCAAAGTTGTGAGAGTTCATGGTAGCTAAAGGAAATAAAAACTAATAAAAATTAACGAAAATAGACTCCTAAAACTAGAAATACTAACAACAATATAAGATAAAAATTTGAAAAAGGTTTAAATTTTGAAAATATTTTGATTTTTTTAATTTTAAATTTAAATTTTGAAATTTGAAATTTGATTTTGAAATTAGATAAGATAAGATTTTGAAAAAGATATGATTTTTAAAAAAGATTTGAATTTCAAAATTTAAAACTAAGATAAGATAAGATAAAAATTTTAAAATAAAAATCTGAATTTTTTTTGTAATTTTTGAAAAAATCAATTAAAATAAAGAGAAAATATATTTTTGAAATTAATGAGGAAAGAGAAAAACAATAAAATGACACTAAACTTAGAATTTTTAGATCAAAGCAAAGAAAACAAATAAGAAAAATATTTACAATAACCAATAATAAGGCACACGTTTGCAATTCCCCAGCAACGGCAGCAAAAATTGACGTGGTGGAAATTGGCAGATTAATAATTATTAAGGAAAACAGCATTGCAAGTACAGCTCTTAACTGGCAAAATTCCACTTGTCAATTTAGAAAAGAGTTATCACAAATTCAAGAATAAGATTACTGGGAGTATGAGTCCCAGGTCGTCTCCCAACGAGTTGACAAAAGTGTGCAGCTTATTGGTCAGAGGTTTTCCAAGAAATTTTTGAGTTTGATAAACAGGGAATTAAATCAGAGAATTTATGTGATTCAAATAAAAACCTTGACTGGGAGAAGATTAATCGGAAGTTCTATCCTTGTTGGGATTTTCTCAAGATCAATTAATAATTAGTAGTTGTTTCTACTTAGTTAACTCTCACTAATTAAGGGAAAGTCAAGTAGTTGGGAGTCAACTTCTATTCACAAGTCCTAATCCTCCCCCTTGGGAAAGATTAAAGTTAGTGACTAACAAGTCAACCAACAACGAACCAATCACAATTGAACTCTTGAGTATCCCAACTCAAGGTTCTCCTTTTAATCCGCTCCCAATCAAGTTAGGGAACTTCTCCATTATCATAAATATAAACTTCACAAAATTAAAGAGAGAATCAAAAGATCAATTAAAAAGAAAATAGTTTCTGCATTAATAAATTCTAAAAGTAATCCAATTGGGACTCTGGACAAATTAAGGATATAAAAGAGTAAGCAAAAAGTAAGGAAACTGACTAGAATGATGAAGTCTTGCGGTGGTAATAACTCTCTCAATATTCCAATCCAAAAAGAAATAAACAATGAAATCCTAAGAACTATAAGTGTGTAGAGAGAAACCTAGCACAGGAATAAAATCAGATCTAAAATTCAAAAGCTATCCTAATGTGAATCTCTGTCTCTCCCCTGAGTCTCTGCATGTTCTCTAGCTTTAGTGTGTGTTTCTGGGCCAAAAACTGCGTCAAAACGCGACCCAAAATCCACGTCGGCGATTTCTGTAAATTCTGCAGATCGCGAACGTCACGCGACCGCGTCGTCTACGCATTCGTGTCATCCAGCATTTTTCCTTGCCACGCGTGCGGGTCATCCACGCATTCGCGTCACTCGTGCAGATTCCAATCCACATGCTTGCATCAGGCACGCGTTCTTGCCGCTGTGATTTTCTCTAATTCGTTTGGATGCGTGAGTCATGCGTCCACGTCGCTTCTCACTGGTTATCTCCTCAATTTCTTGTGTTCCTTCCATTTTTGCAAGCTTCCTCCCCATTCTCTAAGCCATACCTTCCCTATGAAGTCTAAAACACTTAACACACAGATCACAGTATCGAATGGTATAAAGGAGAATAAAAATACACACTTAAAAGATCTTTAGGAAGTAAGTTTTCAATCATAGAATAATTTTGGGAAAGACTTGTACTATCATGCCAATCATTTGAATAAGTGGGTGAAAGACTTGATAAAATCACTCAATTAAACACATTATAAATCATAAAATGATGGTTTATCACGCGTGCGCATCACCCATGCGCATGCCTGGAACGCCAAAAACTTCATCAACACGTATGCGTTACCACGCGCATGCGTGGATGGGAAAACAGCCAAGTGACGCCTACGCGTCAGCCACGCGTACGCGTGGGTGCGGTTTGTGCCCCACGCACAAAACTAGTACAATTCTTGCACAACTCTCGAAAATTTTGCGGGGAATCTGCTGCAGCACACCGACGCGTACGCGTCAGCCACACTTACGTGTGGAGGCCCGTTCTACCAAAAATTTTTCTAAGTTAAAAGCTACAGAATTCACAATTTCAAACCCCAATCTTTCGACGGGCATAACTTCTACATTTCAAATCATTTTTCACCCGTTCTTCGAACGGCATAAACATCCCAGATCCAATTTCATTTCTAAACAAGTTTTCCCAAAAACCACATTTTCATACAAAACCACAAAGTGCCATTTTCAAAACAAACCAATTTCAGCCCTTTTTAAAATCAAACCAAAACATACCAAGAATCAACCTCAAGCCTCCTCAACTCATACGTTCCCATTTTTATAAAAATTCACAAAACCACCATTTAACCATTTTAACCCATCTCAATCAAATGGGTAAATTTCAAATACATTAACATGTCATACATCCTTCCTCATCCCAATTTCCAACAACACCTTTTCCAATCAACCATCATTACACATAATCAATATCATACTCACCATCAACGTGGTTTTACCCACAATTCAACCTCAATCAATTATCAAGCATATATCACAACATGTATACCTCTCATGCATCATACCATCAAAGCATCAATATTCATAATTATATATATGACCACACAATATATCTCAACCATTCAACAACATCAATAATTCAATTCCTATCTTAGGGCCTCTATCCTAAGTTTTCACACCACATAATACAGAAAACAGAGACAATACCTTAGCCGATTTCTCCCGCTCAACTGTAGCACTTCCAAATCACTTTTTCACAAGCTCTCAAGGCTTCAACACCTCCAAGAACAGAATTTTATCACACCAAAGCCCTTTTCCAAGGTTTCCAAAATATCAATCAAGCTTTAATATTCACATACACACTACCAAGCCACAATTATCATACCCAAATACAACAACTCATTACCCAAGCATCATAAAACAACAAATTACACTAGGGTTGAGAATCTTAACACACCCAAAGTTCAAGAAGACAAGATTAATCTTCTCCTTCAAGAGAGTTGGGCCCTATAACATCAAAGAGCCCAAAATCTCAACACTTTTCTCTATGAAATTCGAAAGTAAGGGATGAAGAACTGAACCAAAATCGTGTGTTATCTCAAAAAAGTAGTGGGTTTCGTAGAGCTTGTCGTGGTGAATGCGTGATCGCAAACGGTGCGGCAATCGGAGCTCCAGATCAAAAGTTATGGTGGTTTGAAGATGAAATGAGAGATAGAACTTTGGAAGAGTGTTCTTCCCCTCCCATTTCCTTTTTCAGCGTGTTCTAGTGTGTAGAGAAGAGAGAGAGTGCTGAAAATTAGGGTTTTGGTTTAGTTATGTTAGGCCAAAGGCCCACTATGGGTCCGGTTGACCCGGTTTGGCCCGTTCGGTCCAATCTTGGTCCGATTTCTATCAAATTGGTATCGAAATTCTCATCTCAATCTCCTCTATCATATTAAGCCATAAAAAAATCATATTTTTAGCTTTCTAGAATAAATTCTCATTTATGGGTTAATTAGTCATTAATTAACTAGGTTTTACAATAACACATAAAGAAAACAAAAGAGAAGCACACAGCCAAGTGTGTGTACGCACAAGTGCAGCAACCAGCAAGTGTGCGTACGCATAACCCTCTATGTGTACACATAAGTGGAAAAATCAACATGTGTGCGTACGCACACATCTGTGTATACGCACAGGTCTTAGCACGTGACTTCATTAATGAAGCACGTGGCTCACAATTTTTGGGGATCTTTGGCCCAATTTCGGAAGGCTGGAGGATGAATTGAAGTGCTATATCAAGGGAACTTCAAGACATATCAAGGGCATTAATTTATATTACATAAAAATCATTATTAGGAGTAAGAGTAGGGTAGATAGAAAATTTCTCTTAAGGTTTACTTAATTTCCATCGTAGCATTTTGTAGTTTCAAGTTTGATTTTGGATTTTGCTTATCCCATTATAAGTACTATTTAATTTCCTCTTTAGTTTTACTACTGTTGTTACATTTTCCTATGGTGTAAGTTACTTTGTTAATATATGCAATTTCAGTTTCTTGAAGTTTAGATTGATAAATTTAATGTTTTATGATTTCTACTTGCTTGGTTGAATGTTTATTGTTGATTTTGTGAATAGTTTGGTTATAGTTTTCCTTTTCCTTTGTAATTTCTTATGTTTTGTTTTTACACCCACAAGGTGTTTGTGAAAATGTCAATTACGGATTTTGAGTAGATTTTCACACCTTGGCTTAGAAAATGAGTTCCTAGGATACTAGAGTCATAATGTCCGAGGTGGCTTAGGAAATAAGTTAGTTGGCTCTTGTTTTCATTGACGGTAGCTTTTTACTAAGAAATTAGTAAGTTAGCCACGACTTATGGATTAAGGTCAATTATGCTTGCTTGAGTTACTCCTTGATGTTAGGGTTGACGAAGCAAGATTGACTCATCATAGTTGCCATAGTTGTGGTTATGACGATGATAGGATTTCTTGATTCTCATTCCCAAGTCAAGGCTCTTTTATGCATATTTAGCATTTTCACTAGTTTTGACATTATTTCCCTTTTAATTGCATTAATATCCTTTTTTATCATTTCTTAGTTCTTTTATTTCTTAGTTCTTTCAATCTTTCTGTTCTATACTTCAAAACCCCCTTTTCCTCACAACAAGAAAGTGACACCTTAATTGCATTGTCCGAGGGAGACGACCCGAGGTATAATTATTCTCGTTTATATTTTTATTTGAAAATTAAACTTTGATTGGGAGGATTGATTGTCGGTTCGGACTATACTATCAAATGAATTGTTTTGTCTCAATTCCGAATCGGCATAATCCTCTCCATCAATATTTTAACTCTTAAAAATTTTTTGTTTCCTTAATCTCAAGATTATCCATATTAAATTATTAAGAAATAGATACTTAAGAGTTCGGAAGCATATCCGAATTCATGAGTATAATTAAAAGAGTTTGGTTCTTTGATGTTTCTCAACCAAAACTTTTTGTACCCGGGCTGAATCACAACTTCTCTGATGGAAAAAGAACTGCAGAGATGGATTTTATGTGTTAGAGACTAAAAACCTGAAGTCATAATTTATATTTGAATGTGACATTGGTGCACGAAATTGCAATCACACTTTTGCAACCTCGCACAACTAACCAGCAAGTGCACTGGGTCGTCCAAGTAATACCTTGCGTGAGCAAGGGTCGATCCCACGGAGATTGTCGGCTTGAAGCAAGCTATGGTTATCTTGTAAATCTTAGTCAGGATATCAGAAATTATCAGGATTGATTGTAAAGAGCAAAAGAACATGAAATAGTTACTTGTATTGCAGTAATGGAGAATAGGTTGAGGTTTGGAGATGCTCCATCTTCTGAATCTCTGCTTTCCTACTGTCTTCTTCTTTAAACACGCAAGTCTCCCTCCATGGCAAGCTGTGTGTAGGGTTTTACCGTTGTCAGTGGCTACCTCCCATCCTCTCAGTGAAAGCGATTGCATATGCTCTGTCACAGCATAGCGGAATTCATCTGTCGGTTCTCAATCAGGCCGGAATAGAATCCAGTGATTCTTTTGCGTCTGTCATTAACGCCCTGCCTTCAGGAGATTGAAGCACGTCACAGTCATTCAATCATTGAATCCTACTCAGAATACCACAGACAAGGTTTAGACCTTCCGGATTCTCTTGAATGCCGCCATCAGTCCTAGCTTATACCACGAAGATTCCGATTAAAGAATCCAAGAGATATCTACTTAATCTAAGATAGAACGGAGGTGGTTGTCAGTCACACGTTCATAGTTGAGAATATGATGAGTGTCACAGATCATCACATTCATCCGGGTTAAGAACAAGTGATATCTTAGAATGGAAGCAAGCATGATTGAATAAGAAACAGTAGTAATTGCATTAATCCATCAGGACACAGCAGAGCTCCTCACCCCCAACCATGGGGTTTAGAGACTCATGCTGTGGAAGTACACAAGAAACGTGTAAAAAATGTCATGAGGTCATAAGGTACCGATACAATGTCAAAAGATCCTATTAATAGTAAACTAGTGTCCTAAGGTTTACAGAAATGAGTAAATGACAGAAAAATCCACTTCCGGGCCCACTTGGTGTGTGCTTGGGCTGAGCAATGAAGGAATTTCGTGTAGAGACCTTTTCTGGAGTTAAACGCCAGCTTTCATGCCAGTTTGGGCGTTTAACTCCAAATTTTATGCCAGTTCCGGCGTTTAACGCTGGAATTTCTATAGGTGACTTTGAGCGCCGGTTTGGGCCATCAAATCTTGGGCAAAGTATGGACTATTATATATTGCTGGAAAGCCCAGGATGTCTACTTTCCAATGCCGTTGAGAGCGCGCCAATTGGGCTTCTGTACCTCCAGAAAATCCACTTCGAGTGCAGGGAGGTCAGAATCCAACAGCATCTGCAGTCCTTTTCAGTCTCTGGATCAGATTTTTGCTCAGGACCCTCAATTTCAGTCAGAAAATACCTGAAATCATAGAAAAACACACAAACTCATAGTAAAGTCCAGAAAAGTGAATTTTAATTAAAAACTAATAAAAATATACTAAAAACTAACTAAAAGATACTAAAAACATACTAAAAACAATGCCAAAAAGCGTACAAATTATCCGCTCATCACAACACCAAACTTAAATTGTTGCTTGTCCCCAAGCAACTGAAAATCAAAATAGGATAAAAAGAAGAGAATATACTATAGACTCCAAAATATCAAAGAAACATAGCTCCAATTAGATGAGCGGGACTAGTAGCTTTTTGCCTCCGAACAGTTTTGGCATCTCACTCTATCCTTTGAAGTTCAGAATGATTGGCATCTATAAGAACTCAGAACTCAGATAGTGTTATTGATTCTCCTAGTTAAGTATATTGATTCTTGAACATAGCCAGTGTATGAGTCTTGGCTGTGGCCCAAAGCACTCTGTCTTCCAGTATTACCACCGGATACATACATGCCACAGACACATAATTGGGTGAACCTTTTTAGATTGTGACTCAGCTTTGCTAAAGTCCCCAATTAGAGGTGTCCAGGGTTCTTAAGCACACTCTTTGCCTTGGATCACAACTTTATTTCTTTCTCTTTTTTTTCGAATTTTTTTTTTGTGTTCACTGCTTTTTCTTGCTTCAAGAATCATTTTGATGATTTTTTAGATCCTCAATAACAGTTCTCTTTCTCCTCATTCTTTCACGAGCCAACAAATTTAACATTCTTAAAAACAACAAATTCAAAAGACATATGCACTGTTCAAGCATTCATTCAGAAAACAAAAAGTATTGTCACCACATCAAACTAATTCAACTAGTTTCAGAGATAAATTTCGAAATCCTGTACTTCTTGTTCTTTTGTGATTAAAGCATTTTTCTTTTAAGAGAGGTGATGGATTCATAGGACATTCATAGCTTTAAGGCATAAACTTAAATTTTATTAATTATGAATTAAGAATAAGACTCAAATATAGATATAAGAATAGAAAACAAAACAAGAAAAACGAAAAAAATAGGCTCCTAATGATAGAGGTTTTCACAGAGTTAGGACTCAACAACCTTGATTTTGAGAAGTGGATGTTCCCTCAGCTTGAGAGGAGAACTTTTGGCGTTTCAACTCTTGGAGTTCACGCCCCTGCTTCTCTTGTTCCTTCAGCAATTTGCAGAGCATGCAGTTCTGATTCTGCTGTTCTTCCTTCAGTTGCTCCATAGTCTCTTGCAACTTGGTGATAGATGCTTCTAAGCTGGACCAGTAGTCAATTCTTGGGAATTCAGGGAGGAATTCCTGCGCCCTCCTCTTGATGGAGTTGTCTTGCACTTGTCCTTCCATTGACTTCTTGGTGATTGGGTGTTCAATGGGTATGAACTCATCTACTCCCATCTTCACCCCAGCCTCTTTACAGAGCAAGGAAATCAAGCTTGGATAAGCCAATTTTGCTTCAGTGGAATTCTTATTTGCAATTGTGTAGATCTCAAAAGCAATCACATGATGGACCTCCACCTCTTTTCCAAGCATAATGCAATGAATCATCACTGCTCTCTTGATGGTGACCTCAGAACGGTTGCTAGTGGGCAATATGGAGCGCCCAATGAAGTCTAGCCAACCTCTTGCAATTGGCTTGAGGTCTCCCCTCTTGAGTTGGTTTGGGACACCCTTTGAATTGGTTATCCACTTAGTCCCAGGGAGGCATATGTCATCTAGAACTTGATCCAACCCTTTATCTACTCTCACCATCCTCCTATTGAAGGAGTCAGGATCATCTTGTAGTTGGGGTAACTTGAAGATTTCTCTTATTTTGTCCAGATGGAAGTACATAACTTTCCCTCTGACCATGGTTCTGTAGGTATGGTAAGCAGTTCCAGTCATTCTCTGTTTATCTGTTAGCCACAGATTTGAGTAGAATTCCTGAACCATGTTCCTTCCAACCTTTATTTCAGGATTGGTCAGAACTTCCCATCCTCTGTTTCAAATTTGCTCTTGGATCTCCGGATATTCATCTTCTTTCAGATCAAATTTAACTTCCGGGATCACTGACCTCAGACCCATTATTTTGTGATAATGGTCTTCATGTTCTTTGGTTAAGAACTTCTCTTGATTCCAAAGATTCTTTGGATTATTCTCTTTCTTGCCTCTTAAATTGGTTTGTTTTCCCTTAGGAGCCATGATATTGATGAATCTTGGCTTAGTGATCACGGAAAAGCACACCAAACTTAGAGGTTTGCTTGTCCTCAAGCAAAAGAAAAGAAAGAAGAGAGAGAGAGAAAGAGGAAATTCGAATGGTGTGGGTAAAGGGGGTTCCAAACGTGAATTTATAAGGGAGGGGAGAAGAGATTTCGAAAAAAATAAAAATTTGAAAGGAGATTTGAGAAGATATGAAAAGAAATTGAGGAAAGGGTGAGTTTTTGAAGAAGATTTGGGATTAATTTGAAATAGATTTGAAGAATGGTTTTGATTTGTGAAGATTTGAAAGTGAATGATGAAAGGTTGAAGTGCATTTATGTAGAAGAGTATGGTTAAAAAGAGGAAAGTTTGAAAAAAATTGAGTTGAAAACAAAAATGTGGTCCCCCCACCTTTCTGGCGTTAAACGCCCAGAATGGCACCCATTCTGGTGTTTAACGCCTATTTGCTACCCCTTTTGGGCGTTTAACGCCCAGCCAGGTGCCCTGGATGGCATTAAACGCCAGAAATCCTTTGTCACTGGGCGTTTTTCCAAAACGCCCAGGATGCTGCACACCTGGCGTTAAACGCCCAGAATGGTGCCCATTCTGGCGTTTAACGCCCAAAATGGTACCATTACTGGCGTTAAACGCCCAGAATAGTGCCCATTCTGGCGTTTAACGCCCAAAATGCCTCTTACTGGTGTTTTTTCGCCAGTAAGCTCATTTTCTCTGCTTTTTGAGCTGAATCCTTCTGTAACTCTGTGAATTCCTTCATTTTTGATACTTGCCTCTGTAAGAACAATTCATACAACCTTCTAATGACTGGGTTGCCTCCCAGCAAGCGCTTCTTTACTGTCTTTAGCTGGACTTTCACTGAGAGTCACTCGAGTCTCAGTTTTGAGCATTCCTGCTCAAAATTTCCTTCAAGATAGTGCTTGATTCTCTGTCCATTAACAATGAACTTCTTGTCAGAATCAATATCCTGAAGCTCAACATATCCATATGGTGATACTCCTGTAATCACATACGGAGCCCTCCACCGGGATTTGAGTTTTCCTGGAAACAATTTGAGCCTGGAGTTGAAGAGCAGAACTTTTTGTCCTGGCTCAAAGACTCTGGTTGACAACTTCTTGTCATGCCACTTCTTTGCCTTTTCCTTATAAATTTTTGCATTTTCAAAGGCATTGAGTCTGAACTCCTCTAGCTCATTTAGCTGGAGCAGCCTTTTCTCACCAGCTAATTGTGCATCCATGTTTAGGAATCTGGTTGCCCAGTAGGCCTTATGTTCCAGTTCTACAGGCAAATGACAGACCTTCCCATATACTAGTTGGTATGGGGAGGTTCCTATAGGAGTCTTGAATGCTGTTCTATATGCCCACAGAGCATCATCCAAGCTCTTTGCCCAATCCTTTCTTCGGGCCATTACAGTCCGTTCCAGGATTCTTTTTAGTTCTCTGTTAGAGACTTCAGCTTGCCCATTTGTCTGTGGATGATATGCAGTTGCCACTTTATGGCTAATTCCATATCTAACCATAGCAGAGTATAGCTGTTTGTTGTAGAAATGAGTGCCCCCGTCACTGATTAGCACTCTGGGAACGCCAAACCTGCTGAAAATATTTTTCTGGAGGAATTTCAGCACGGTCTTGGTATCATTAGTGGGTGTAGCAATTGCTTCTACCCACTTAGATACATAGTCCACTGCCACCAGAATATAAGTGTTTGAGTATGATGGTGGGAATGGTCCCATGAAATCAATTCCCCATACATCAAACAATTCTATCTCTAATATCCCTTGTTGAGGCATGGCATATCCGTGAGGCAGGTTACCAGCTCTTTGGCAACTGTCACAGTTACGCACAAACTCTCGGGAATCTTTATAGAGAGTAGGCCAGTAGAAGCCGCACTGGAGAACTTTAGTGGCTGTTCGCTCACTTCCAAAATGTCCCCCATACTGGGATCCATGGCAGTGCCATAGGATCCTTTGTGCTTCTTCTCTGGGTACACACCTGCGGATCACTCCGTCAGCACATCTCTTAAAGAGATATGGTTCATCCCAAAGGTAGTACTTGGCATATAAAATTAGTTTCTTTCTCTGCACATAACTGTACTCTTTGGGTATGAACCTCACAGCTTTATAGTTTGCAATAGCTGCAAACCATGGAGCTTCCTGAATGGCAAAGAGTTGCTCATCTGGGAAAGTCTCAGAGATCTCAGTAGAAGGGAGGGACGTCCCAGCTACTGGTTCTATCCGGGACAGATGATCAGCCATTTGGTTCTCTGTCCCTTTTCTGTCTCTTATTTCTATATCAAACTCTTGCAGAAGCAACACCCATCTTATAAGCCTGGGTTTTGAATCCTGCTTTGTGAGTAAGTATTTAAGAGCAGCATGGTCAGTGTACACAATCACCTTTGATCCCACTAAGTAGGATCTAAACTTGTCAATGGCATAGACTACTGCAAGTAATTCTTTTTCTGTGGTTGTGTAATTCTTCTGTGCATCATTTAGAACACGGCTAGCATAATAAATGACATGCAGAAGTTTGTTATGCCTCTGTCCCAACACTGCACCAATGGCATGATCACTGGCATCACACATTAATTCAAATGGTAGTGCCCAATCTGGTGCAGAGATGACTGGTGCTGTGATCAGCTTAGCTTTCAGGGTCTCAAATGCCTGCAAACACTGTGTGTCAAACACAAATGGCGTGTCAGCAGCTAGCAGGTTACTTAAAGGTTTTGCAATTTTCAAAAAATCCTTGATAAACCTTCTATAGAATCCTGCATGCCCCAGAAAGCTTCTGATTGCCTTAACATTGGCAGGTGGTGGTAATTTTTCAATTACCTCTACCTTTGCCTTATCCACCTCTATTCCCCTGCTTGAAATTTTGTGCTCAAGGACAATTCCTTCAGTCACCATAAAATGACATTTCTCCCAGTTTAAAACCAGGTTAGTCTCTTGGCACCTTTTCAAGACAAGTGCTAGGTGATTAAGACAGGAGCTAAATGAGTCTCCATATACTGAAAAGTCATCCATGAAGACTTCCAGAAATTTCTCTACCATATCTGAGAAGATAGAGAGCATGCACCTCTGAAAGGTTGCAGGTGCATTGCACAGACCAAAAGGCATCCTCCTGTAGGCAAACACGCCAGAAGGGCAAGTGAATGCTGTTTTCTCTTGGTCCTGGGGATCTACTGCAATTTGGTTGTAGCCTGAATAGCCATCCAAAAAGCAGTAATAATCATGACCAGCTAATCTTTCTAGCATTTGGTCTATGAATGGTAAAGGAAAATGATCCTTTCTGGTGGCTGTATTGAGTCTTCTGTAATCAATACACATGCGCCACCCTGTGACTGTCCTTGTAGGAACCAGTTCATTTTTTTCATTATGAACCACTGTCATGCCTCCCTTTTTGGGGACAACTTGGACAGGGCTCACCCAGGGGCTATCAGAAATAGGATAAATAATCCCAGCCTCCAGTAATTTAGTGACCTCTTTCTGCACCACCTCCTTCATGGCTGGATTTAGCCTCCTCTGTGGTTGAACCACTGGTTTGGCATTATCCTCCAACAGGATCTTGTGCATGCATCTAGCTGGGCTAATGCCCTTGAGATCACTTATGGACCACCCAAGAGCTGTCTTGTGCGTCCTTAGCACTTTAATCAGTGCTTCCTCTTCCTGTGGATTTAAAGCAGAGCTTATGATCACTGGAAAAGTTTCATCCTCTCCCAGAAATGCGTATTTCAGGGATGATGGTAGTGGTTTGAGTTCAGGCTTGGGAGGTTTATCCTCCTCCTGAGGAATTATCGAAAATTCCTTTGCCTCCTCTGGCTCTTCCTGATCAGTTTGAGCATCTTTGAAGATGTCCTCAAGCTCTGATTCTAGGCTTTCAGCCATATTGATCTCTTCTACCAGAGAGTCAATAATGTCAGCGCCCATGCAGTCATTTGGTGTGTCTGGATGCTGCATAGCTTTTACAGCATTCAACTTGAACTCATCCTCATTGACTCTCAAGGTTACTTCCCCCTTTTGTACATCAATGAGAGTTCGTCCAGTTGCTAGGAAAGGTCTTCCTAGGATGAGAGTTGCACTCTTGTGCTCCTCCATTTCCAGTACCACAAAGTCAGTTGGAAAGGCAAATGGCCCAACCTTGACAATCATGTCCTCTATTATGCCTGATGGGTGTTTAATGGAGCCATCAGCAAGTTGGAGGCATATCCTGGTTGGTTTGACTTCTCCAATCAACCCAAGCTTTCTGATAGTGGATGCAGGTATTAAATTGATGCTTGCTCCAAGATCACATAAAGCTGTCTTGGTGCAAGTGCCTTCTAATGTGCATGGTATCAGAAAGCTTCCAGGATCTTGAAGCTTTTCTGGTAAGCTTTTCAGAATGACTGCACTGCATTCTTCAGTGAGAAACACTTTTTCAGTTTCTCTCCAATCCTTCTTATGACTTAAGATTTCCTTCATGAACTTAGCATAAGAAGGTATTTGCTCAAGTGCCTCTGCAAACGGAATCTTTATTTCAAGTGTCCTTAAATAGTCTGCAAAGCGGGCAAATTGCTTATCCTGTTCTGCTTTGCGGAGTTTCTGAGGATAAGGCATCTTGGCTTGATATTCTTCAACCTTAGATGCTGCAGGTTTATTCCCTACAGAAGTGGTTGAAGAAGCCTTGTTAGAGGGATTACTGTCAGCACTCTCGGGTGTCTGTTTTTCCCTTGGCGTTTGGACGCCAGGATTGGGTGGAAAATGGGCGTTTAACGCCAACTTTTCCCCCTTTTCTGGCGTTTGAACGCCAGAACTGGGCAAGGAATGGGCGTTTAACGCCAACTTTCCTTCCCTTTCTGGCGTTTGAACGCCAATATTCCTCTCTGGGCTCTTACTGTCCTCAGAGGGATTTTGAACAGTGGTTTGGTTGTCCTCTGTTATTTGTTCCTTATTAGGCTTTTTGCTCTTTTGAGCAGTGGTATTCAAGTTCTTCCCACTCCTCAATTGAACTGCTTGACACTCCTCTGTTATCTGTTTAGATATTTGCTATTTTGCTTGATTCAACTGTAGTTCTATGCTCTTATTAGCAACCTTAGTTTCATGGAGCATCTCTTTAAATTCTGCTAACTGTTCTGTCATCAGGAGTAGTTGTTGATTAAGCTCCATTATCTGTTCTTGAAGATTAGAGTCAGTGACTACTGTCATGACTTCCTCTTCTGGAGAGAACTCATTGCTAGAGTACAAATATTGGTTTCTAGCAACAGTGTCTATAAGCTCTTGAGCTTCTTCAATTGTCTTCCTCATGTGTATAGATCCATCAGCTGAGTGGTCTAAAGACATCTGAGCTTTCTCTGTAAGCCCATAGTAGAAAATGTCTAACTGTACCCACTCTGAAAATATTTCAGAGGGGCATTTTCTTAGCATACCTCTATACCTCTCCCAGGCATTGTAAAGGGATTCATTATCCTCTTGTTTAAAGCCTTGGATGTCCAGCCTTAGCTGTGTCATCCTCTTTGGAGGGTAAAAATGATTCAGGAATTTGTCTGACAACTGTTTCCATGTCTTTATGCTTGCTGTAGGTTGGTTATTCAACCACCTTTTAGCTTGATCTTTTACAGCAAATGGAAACAGTAATAGTCTGTAGACATCCTGATCTACCTCTTTATCATGTACTGTGTCAGCAATTTGTAAGAACTGTGCCAGAAACTCAGTAGGTTCTTCCTGTGGAAGACCGGAATACTGGCAATTTTGCTGCACTATGATAATGAGTTGAGGATTTAGCTCAAAGCTGCTTGCTTTGATGGGGGGCGTGCAGATGCTACTCCCATATGCAGCTGTAATGGGGTTAGCATATGACCCCAGAGTCCTTCTGGACTGATCAATTCCACTTAAGTCCATAATGGACAAAAGGGAAATGATAATGATTGCAAAGAGATAAATTTTGTTTATTTTTATTTTATTTTTTTTTTTGAATAACCGAAAAAAATAAAACAAAAGGAAATAAAAAATAAAAAAAAAATTTCGAAAATCAAAAGGGAAAATGAGATCAAAGCAAATTGAGAACTGAATCAATTAGTAAAAAAAAAGATTTTGAAAACAGCAATTAAAAAGATATGATTGAAAAATTTTTATGAAAAAGATTTGATTCTTAAAAAGAGGAAAGAGAAAAACACAAAAAGACACCAAACTTAAAATTTTAGAAAATCAAACACTAATTTTTTCGAAAATTTTAAAGGAAAAACACCAAGAGGACACCAAACTTAGAACTTTTATGAATCAAAAAGGGACTAAGAACAAGAAAAATTCGAAAATCAAAAGAAAAACAACAGCATGCAATTGACACCAAACTTAAAATATGAAACTAGATTCAACTAAAAGACTCTAAACCAACAAAAATAAAACAGTCCTAATCTAAGCAACAAAATAAACCGTCAGTTGTCCAAACTCGAACAATCCCCGGCAACGGCGCCAAAAACTTGGTGCACGAAATTGCAATCACACTTTTGCAACCTCGTACAACTAACCAGCAAGTGCACTGGGTCGTCCAAGTAATACCTTGCGTGAGCAAGGGTCGATCCCACGGAGATTGTCGGCTTGAAGCAAGCTATGGTTATCTTGTAAATCATAGTCAGGATATCAGAAATTATCAGGATTGATTGTAAAGAGCAAAAGAACATGAAATGGTTACTTGTATTGCAGTAATGGAGAATAGGTTGAGGTTTGGAGATGCTCCATCTTCTGAATCTCTGCTTTCCTACTGTCTTCTTCTTTAAACACGCAAGTCTCCCTCCATGGCAAGCTGTGTGTAGGGTTTCACCGTTGTCAGTGGCTACCTCCCATCCTCTCAGTGAAAGCGATTGCATATGCTCTGTCACAGCATAGCGGAATTCATCTGTCGGTTCTCAATCAGGCCGGAATAGAATCCAGTGATTCTTTTGCGTCTGTCACTAACGCCCCGCCTTCAGGAGATTGAAGCACGTCACAGTCATTCAATCATTGAATCCTACTCAGAATACCACAGACAAGGTTTAGACCTTCCGGATTCTCTTGAATGCCGCCATCAGTCCTAGCTTATACCACGAAGATTCCGATTAAAGAATCCAAGAGATATCTACTTAATCTAAGATAGAACGGAGGTGGTTGTCAGTCACACGTTCATAGTTGAGAATATGATGAGTGTCACAGATCATCACATTCATCCGGGTTAAGAACAAGTGATATCTTAGAATGGAAGCAAGCATGATTGAATAAGAAACAGTAGTAATTGCATTAATCCATCAGGACACAGCAGAGCTCCTCACCCCCAACCATGGGGTTTAGAGACTCATGCTGTGGAAGTACACAAGAAACGTGTAAAAATGTCATGAGGTCATAAGGTACCGATACAATGTCAAAAGATCCTATTAATAGTAAACTAGTGTCCTAAGGTTTACAGAAATGAGTAAATGACAAAAAAATCCACTTCCGGGCCCACTTGGTGTGTGCTTGGGCTGAGCAATGAAGGAATTTCGTGTAGAGACCTTTTCTGGAGTTAAACGCCAGCTTTCATGCCAGTTTGGGCGTTTAACTCCAAATTTTATGCCAGTTCCGGCGTTTAACGCTGGAATTTCTGTAGGTGACTTTGAGCGCCAGTTTGGGCCATCAAATCTTGGGCAAAGTATGGACTATTATATATTGCTGGAAAGCCCAGGATGTCTACTTTCCAATGCCGTTGAGAGCGCGCCAATTGGGCTTCTGTAGCTCCAGAAAATCCACTTCGAGTGCAGGGAGGTCAGAATCCAACAGCATCTGCAGTCCTTTTCAGTCTCTGGATCAGATTTTTGCTCAGGACCCTCAATTTCAGTCAGAAAATACCTGAAATCACAAAAAAACACACAAACTCATAGTAAAGTCCAAAAAAGTGAATTTTAATTAAAAACTAATAAAAATATACTAAAAACTAACTAAAAGATACTAAAAACATACTAAAAACAATGCCAAAAAGCGTACAAATTATCCGCTCATCAGACATCCATTAAACCCTAAAGATAAAATAAAATAGTATATCTGATTTTATTCTCATTTAATTCCAAATCAAAAGTAATAATGATTTATTTAATTCAGCATTTATGACAATAAATGAGATCACCATTATATAAGTCATTTAATGTGAAATAACTTACTTTGTGATTATAATTAATAAATCCATTTCCCATAAATAGATTAGAAAATAATAATTTCTTAACCCCCACTTGGACTACACATATATATTGTTCGGAGATAATCACATCTTATAAACTTTATACACGCATCTGAATGCTATTTCTTGATTACTTTAACAATCTGGTCTGTCTCATATACCAATTATGAAATTAGCGCAACTTTTATCATGTTAGTTCGCGAGAAAACCATGATAATCACCATACTAATATACTTGACGACATAGCTCAAATTTGGATGTGAAAATTCATAAATTACATACAAAAATGATCTCGTGCAACTATATTTTCTACTGGTCCAACTTTACGAAACTTTATGATATTACGAGTCAGAGTGAAAACAAAAGTAAATATTTTATTTCTGCAAAAATATCTATTTTTGCAAATTTGTCTAAACCATATGAGCATCCAAATACACATTTCCACTGAAACAATATATTATAAAATGATATGACACCTATATGAATAGTATCCACATGAAAGACCTTGGGTGATTGTTTCTAAATAATCAAATATGTATGTATTTGTGGAGTTTGTGCTAACTTGCTCATAAGATACTTAAACACTCTGAACTCTCTTATTTAACAAAAAATTTAAAATATATATTAGACTACTAAAATATTTTCAAAAAATAACTCAAGTGATCTTTCAAATTTATTTTCATGCGACGGTACTCAACATTTTTTTGTAGTGCCTGTGGACACTACTAATCCTTTAGGAATGAAGAACAAAACACTCAATCATGAAGCATATCAATGCAATACTTTAAAATAAAATCAAACTTAGATTAATAATCCATAGAAACATAAACAAAGGTCTTAACTCTTTGACGGAGGAATTGTTTGCTCATGTGGATGGAAAACAACAATGAAACTATGCCGAAAAAACTAGATGTGAGATCCGAAGATCTTCTCTGTATATGCCCTCTTTGTGAATAATCTTCATTTATTTATATCCTAGGTTTACCTAAAATTCAAATTCAAAAACTAAGTCTTTATCTTATTGGTGCGCGAAATTGTGATCACTACAACTTCGCACAACTAACCAGCAAGTGCACTGGGTCGTCCAAGTAATAAACTTTACGCGAGTAAGGGTCGATCCCACGGAGATTGTTGGTATGAAGCAAGCTATGGTCACCTTGTAAATCTTAGTCAGGCAGACTCAAATGGGTATAGATGATGAATAAAACATAAAGATAAAGATATAGGTACTTATGTATGTCATTGGTGAGAGCTTCAGATAAGCGTATGAAGATGCCTTCTCTTCCGTCTCTCTGCTTTCCTACTGTCTTCATCCAATCCTTCTTACTCCTTTCCATGGCAAGCTTATGCAAGGGTTTCACCGTTGTCAGTGGCTACCTCCCATCCTCTCAGTGAAAATGTTCCTATGCTCTGTCACAGCATGGCTAATCTTCTGTCGGTTCTCGGTCAGGCCGGAATAGAATCCAGTGATTCTTTTGCGTCTGTCACTAACGCCCCGCCTGCTAGGAGTTTGAAGCACGTCACAGTCATTCAATCATTGAATCCTACTCAGAATACCACAGACAAGAGTTAGACCATCCGGATTCTCTTGAATGCCGCCATCAGTTCTAGCCTATACCACGAAGACTCTGATCTCACGGAATGGCTGGCTCAGTTGTGAGGCGAGCACTCGGTTGTCAGGCGATCAACCATGCATCGTGTATCAGGAATCCAAGAGATATTCACCCAATCTAAGGTAGAACGGAGGTGGTTGTCAGTCACACGTTCATAGGTGAGAATGATGATGAGTGTCACGGATCATCACATTCATCAAGTTGAAGAACAAGTGATATCTTGGACAAAGAACAAGCGGAATTGAATAGAAGAACAATAGTAATTGCATTAATACTCGAGGTACAGCAGAGCTCCACACCTTAATCTATGGTGTGTAGAAACTCCACCGTTGAAAATACATAAGAACAAGAGTGATTGATGACAAGTCATCATATACCCATTTTTCAAGCTAATTTCACTTGTTTTGTTAGCATTTATGCACTTTCTTGTATCCTAAGTAAGTGATTTGGAGTGAAAATGCATAACTTCTTTAAATCAAGCAACCACCATGAAATTAATGATAATCCATGAGGTTTAAGCTAATTTTAATTGAATTTTAATTGATTTATAAGCCTCTTGAATTTAGTGATACTTGGATTGTTGTTTTGGTTTATTGTAGGTGAAGAAAAGAAAAGAAAAGGAAAAGCGTAGCCTAAAAAGTGTAGCACAAGGAAGAAGAAGCGTGGTTTAAGGGAGGAGAAGCGTGCCGCATTGCAAGGGGGAGGCAACATTGCCCTCCACAAGGGCACAATGCCCTCTAGGAGGGCAACACAAGGTGACCAAGCAAGATGAGGCAACTCTGCCCTGCCCACTCCAAGGGCAGAGCACAAAATGTGCCTTGGAACCAAGAGGAAGAGAACCTTGCCCTGCCCTTGGGGAGGGCAGAATCGGGCTCTCCAAGGAAGAAATTCAAAGGAAAATTGTCACCCATGCATGCTAGAAGGATCGAACAAGGAACCATGAGGAAGCTAGGCACTAAGGTCCACTACCGTGCCAAGAAGCCAAGAAAAAATGTAGCGTGTTTGCCTCCTCCGTGATTCGAACACGGGATGTGAAGAAAGGAATATTGCCCTGCCCTTGGCGCGGGCAGGGCAGCATCGTGTGTGTGGCAGCACCATGCACGCACCAATTTCGATCCTGGTGCACCAATTTCCTCCCCTGGCAGCACCAACGCGCGCACTCCACAATTCTGGCGCATCAAACTCTTCCTGCCCTGCCCTTGGCGCGGGCAGGGCAGCGTTTTGCGTCCCTGGCAGCACCAAGGCCGCACCAACTCGCACCAAGGCCGCACCAATTCTCGCACCAAGCTTCATTTTTCTGCCCTGCCCTCCACAAGGGCAGGGCAGCCTCCTGGGAGTGACTTTTAATGGGCCAAAAATTCAAATTAAAAATCCATTTGAATTCATTTCTTCACCAAATCAAAAGCCCATCCAAATCCCAATATCCAAGAATAGAAAGTGTATAAATAGAAGCTAGTTTGATGTAATTAGGAACCCTTTAACAACTTTTGAACCTTTTTAGACTTTTGCTTTGAGCTTTGAATTTTCACTTTTATTTTTGAGCTTTTGAATATTTTCTTGGGAACTTTACTGAGAATTCTGAGAATTGGGGAGGAGAATTGATCTCTCTTCTTCCTCATTCTTGCCTGAGCACTTCTAATCTTCTGTTTCTGAGTTTTGGGTGTGTGAAATTGAGGAAATTCTGTCTCAATTCCCATTCAAACTCTTTTCAATTTGTTTTCTGCATAATTCAATTTAATTTCTGTTCTTCTATTGCTTCTTCTTTAAATTTTCTGTCAATTGCTTTGACAACTCAGATCTGGAAAGGAAATTGAGTTTTAGGCTCTGCTACCTAAGCTCTTGAGTCCTGAGATCAAAATTCACTTTGGGTTCTTCTGTGAACCTTGCTGCATTTTATTTCCTTTCTGTTTGAATGCTTATTGTTTCTGATTCAATTTTTGCTCTCTTAATTGTTGCCATTTACTTTCTCTTGGTTTAGATTCTGCAATCCCAGTCCTCAAACTCCTTTTATATTCAAGCCATTTATCTTTCTTGCCATTTAAGTTACTGCAATTTAAGTTTCTTGCACTTTAAGTTTCAGTCATTTATTTTCTTATTCTTTAAGTTTCTGCAAATTTACTTTCCTGTTCTTTAATTTACTGCACTTCTCCCTCCCCCCTTTACATTTACTGTCATTTACTTCTTGTTAAACACAAATCACTCAACCAAAACTTGATTCGCTTGACTAAATCACCCACTAAACTAAAATTGCTCAATCCTTCAATCCCTGTGGGATCGACCTCACTCATGTGAGTTATTATTACTTGATGCGACTCGGTACACTTGCCGGTGAGTTTTGTGTTGGATCATTTTCCACACATCAAGTTTTTGGCGCCGTTGCCGGGGATTGAAATAGATTGACAATGATTAAGTGAAGTGGAGGTCTAGATTAAGCACTCTTTCTTTTCTGTTATTCTAATTCTTACTAACACACTAACTGTTTGAATTTTTGCTTAAACTAACTAAAACCTCATTCTAGCAATAGATTGAAGTTTTATTAATTTTCTGGGTCTGTGTGTTTATTGTTGTGTGTTTGTATGTCAGGTATAGGAAGATCTTCCCCTATTATCTCTGAAATTGATCAAAGGACTCTTCGGAGAATAAGAAGAGCTGAAAGAGGGAAGAACATTGTTGGAGAAGAAGAATCTGAGGAGGAATTCCAAGACATGGAAGGAGATACCAATCAACCAGGAGAAGGAGCCAACAATAATCAACAACAGAGAAGAGTCTTGGCTTCATACACATTTGCAAATGCAAGGCATTGTGGGAGTAGCATTCTTCCTCCCAATGTCAATGCAAACAATTTTGAACTCAAGCCACAACTCATCACTCTGGTTCAAAACAATTGTTCTTTTGGAGGAGGGCCTTTGGAGGATCCAAATCAACATCTGTCTACTTTCTTGAGAATCTGTGATACAGTGAAAACCAATGGTGTACCTCCTGATAGCTATAAGTTGCTGCTCTTCCCATTCTCTCTCAGAGATAAAGCCACTCAATGGCTAGAGACCTTTCCAAAAGAAAGCATCAACAACTGGGATGACTTGGTGAGCAAGTTTCTTGCCAAGTTTTATCCCCCTCAAAGAATTCTAAGGTTGAAGACTGAGGTTCAAACATTCACTCAATTGGAGG
Organism: Arachis stenosperma; assembly: GCF_014773155.1. Classification (NCBI taxonomy): domain Eukaryota; kingdom Viridiplantae; phylum Streptophyta; class Magnoliopsida; order Fabales; family Fabaceae; genus Arachis; species Arachis stenosperma. The sequence goes on from NC_080381.1 coordinate 98,203,020, forward strand.
CCGAGAACTTATATGAAGCATGGGAAAGATATAAGGCTTTATTGAGGAAATGTCCACCAGAGATGTTCACTGAGTGGGACAAGTTACAGAACTTTTATGAGGGATTCACTCTTAAAGCTCAAGAAGCTCTTGACCACTCTGCTGGAGGCTCTTTACAGCTCATGAAAACCACAGAGGAAGCTCGAAACCTCATTGATATGGTGGCCAACAACCAATATTTCTTTGCTCATCAAAGACAACGCCAACCATCACAAAGAAGAGGAGTAATGGAGTTGGAAGGAGTTGATTCAATTCTAGCTCAGAACAAGATGATGCAGCAGCAGATTCAACAACAATTTGAGCAAATGGCTAAGAGAATTGATGGCTTGCAAGTGGCAGCAGTGAGCACCACAAGCCAACCTCCAACTACTTGGGTGCAAAGTGAAGAAACTCAAGAGGAGCAACAACAAGAGCAAGTCCAATACATGCACAACCAAAATCCGGGAGCAAACGAAGTTTATGGAGATACCTACAATCCATCTTGGAAGAACCATCCCAACCTCAGATGGGGAGACAACCATAATCAAAACCAACAACCATGGCAAAGAAACACAGGCCAGAACAATTGGAAAAACACAAACCATAACCCCCAGCCAAACACTAACCAAAACACATACAGAAAACCACAAAACAACTACCCAAATTCTAACCAATACCCACCCAATAACCACCCAACTAACCAAAACACTTATCTTCATCCATCAACACCCTAAAATCAACCCATCTCACAAGACTCACAAAGAATCACCAATCTAGAGCTGCTCATGGAGAAACTGATGAAGAACCAAGAATTGACAACCAAGAATCAAGAAGCCTCCATGAAGAACCTAGAGAGGCAGATTGGACAAATCTCCAAGAAGATTTCTGTTGAAAAACCATCAAGTTCACTACCTAGTGACACCATTCCTAACCCAAAGGAAGAATGCAAGGTCGTGCAACTAAGAAGCGGAAAAGTGTTAGTGGATGGTAGCCAAGGAGCAACAAAGAAGCTTATGGAGAATGACACTGAGCCAACTAAGAATGATGAAGCCATCAACAAGGATATGATAAGCAAGAATGCTCCAGAAAAACTCACAGAGGAAGACAATAAGCCACAGAATTTGAAGAAAGGAAAGAAGATCTTGAAGGAACCAATTCCAAAACAACATCAAGTGGAGAAAAGCTCAACACCACCACTGCCTTATCCACAGAGATTTCACAAGGAAACAAAGGATCAGCATTTCCACAAATTTCTTGAGACTTTTAAGAAGTTGGAAATCAACATACCTCTGGCTGAGGCATTGGAACAAATGCCTTTGTATGCCAAGTTTCTAAAGGAGCTCATTAACAAGAAGAGACAGTGGAATGAAAAGGAGACTGTAATGCTCAGTGAAGAATGTAGTGCACTCATCAAAAAGGGACTCCCTCCCAAGCTTGAAGACCCTGGAGGTTTCTTCTTACCATGCACCATTGGAAACCTGTTCATTAACAAAGGGATGTGCGATCTAGGAGCAAGCATAAATCTAATCCCATATTCTCTAGTGAAAAAGCTTGGTATAGAGGAGGTGAAACCAACACAGATGTCCTTGGAGTTAGTGGACCAATCAGTGGTATATCCTAAAGGACTAATTGAAAACCTTTTAGTTAAGGTTGACAAGTTCATTTACCCTGCAGATTTTGTGGTCCTGGATTCTTCAGAAAATGAAAGTGACTCCATAATACTTGGTCGACCATTTTTGGCCACTGCTAGAGCCATTGTGGACATAGAGCAAGGAGAGTTAACCCTCAGGATGCATGAGGAGAGCATCATCCTGAAAGTCTTCCCAGAATTACAAAAGGATGAAGAAACAAGCAAAATGAGTGATGATCTCCTTCCAAAGCAATCAACTGAAAAGCAAGTGGAACAGAAAAACAAACAGATGCAAGAAGAAAAAGGAATTCACAAGGAAGCAGGGGTGATCAGCAAGAAGGAAGGCATCACAACTCAAGTAACTGTCAAGAAAGGAAGATCAACAAGCAAGAAAAAGGTGAAGAATAAGAAAAAGGCTCACAAAGGGTGGAAGAACAAGAAAATCCCAACTGAAGGATTTTCTAAAGGTGATAAAGTGCAACTAGTATATCAACAACAAGGAGCAGAAGATTATTACACTGTCAACCAAATACTTTCTCTTGAGCATATGGAAATTGAGCATCAAAGCACACAGAGAAAGTTGACAGTGAGAGGAGACAAGCTAAGACACTGTGATTTTCAACCCCCATGATCAGTAGAACAGAAGATGTCAAGCTAGTGACAATAAAAGAGCGCTTGTTGGGAGGCAACCCAACCTGAGGTAGTTTTCTTTTTTCATAGCTTTTCAATAAAAATGTTGAATAATTGGTATGCATTGCAAGGAGCTAAGTTTGGTGTTGCACACCAAAACAATTTGAGGGAGAATGAAAACTTCTAAGTTTGGTGTTCCACCAAAAATATCATTTAAAAACACATTCTCACCTCTTGCATGATTCTAGCTCCAAGCAATCAAACACATTATTCAACTGTTGAATTATTTTCTAGCTCTAATTTCATTAACCTTTAGCAAGGATACATGGTTTCAAATATGGTTAACTTTTTGCATCTGAGACAGTGGCAAAACAATTAAGTTTGGTGTTCACACACCAAAACAAATCCAAGAGCGATACTCAGTATATGCTTACTAACCATATAACTAAAGGCTTGAGAAGCAAGCAACTTTGAGGATTATGCAGAACATGAGTCAACAATTGAAGACATTATGCATCTTAACTCAAAGAGAACACAACAGGAAGAAAAATCAAAGGGCTGCAACTTCAAAGGTTGTATCTAAACTTAATCCTTGCTGCTATGAAATGTTTTGAATCTGGAAGCCATTATCTATCTTGCTAAAGTGTTTATCTTGCTGCAAGTGAAATTGCTTGTCAAAATGCTAAGTCTGCACAATGCTTGCTATCCATCACTTAGCTTGAAAATTGTTTTGTTTCCCATATGCTTAAATAAAAGAGTTTGGTTTGAATTGAAAAGTGAAATATCCAATGTTGCATAAGTATGAATGGAAGTTGGTGGTGGTACATGTGTTTGATTAAATGTATAACTCATGAAATAATTGTTGCATAATATCATTCTCATTCAAGTGTGAGTTAACTTGCTGCTACAAAGACTCTTATCAATAATGAAAAAGCCCTTGGTAACAAAAACAGAAAGAAAAGGAAGAAAGGAAAAGCCAAAGTGGCAAAGAAAACAAAGAATAAAGGTTGGACACCAATAGCTTGGACCTTAGGACATATGCCTGTGGTGTTCTTGTACTAAGATCTGCTTGGATGAGTAAATTCTAAGGGGTATTTTAAAACCCGGTCACTTAGATCAACTGATTTGGGATGGCCAATTGAAAATCCACAATAAAGAGCAACTTAGATACAAAACATTTAGTTATCCAAAGAGATGCTGGGCATCAATGATCCTAGGAAGAATTAGTGAGCCATGTGTCTTAGGTGGAAAGATGTTGAGCAAAAGAAAAGAAAATAAAGCCAAAGGCTATGCTGCAACATTTGATACCAAACCTTCAAAAAGAATAATAAGCTTGTTAAGCATTGTAAGCAAAGAAAAGTTAGCAAGGGAGTGAGTAAAAAGTGAGTCTTATAACAGCAAGTTTAGCAAACCTTTCATGCAAAATGTATATTATGTAACAGGAATAATAACTTGAGTTGTCATTGTCTGCATAAATGCCCCATAGATCAAGTTCTGCTATCTGCACAATAAGGATAAGTATCCTTTTCTTATTCATTCCAATTTCTCTTAGTTTTGATGCTTGCTTGGGGACAAGCAAGATTTAAGTTTGGTGTTGTGATGACAAGTCATCATATACCCATTTTTCAAGCTAATTTCACTTGTTTTGTTAGCATTTATGCACTTTCTTGTATCCTAAGTAAGTGATTTGGAGTGAAAATGCATAACTTCTTTAAATCAAGCAACCACCATGAAATTAATGATAATCCATGAGGTTTAAGCTAATTTTAATTGAATTTTAATTGATTTATAAGCCTCTTGAATTTAGTGATACTTGGATTGTTGTTTTGGTTTATTGTAGGTGAAGAAAAGAAAAGAAAAGGAAAAGCGTAGCCTAAAAAGTGTAGCACAAGGAAGAAGAAGCGTGGTTTAAGGGAGGAGAAGCGTGCCGCATTGCAAGGGGGAGGCAACATTGCCCTCCACAAGGGCACAATGCCCTCTAGGAGGGCAACACAAGGTGACCAAGCAAGATGAGGCAACTCTGCCCTGCCCACTCCAAGGGCAGAGCACAAAATGTGCCTTGGAACCAAGAGGAAGAGAACCTTGCCCTGCCCTTGGGGAGGGCAGAATCGGGCTCTCCAAGGAAGAAATTCAAAGGAAAATTGTCACCCATGCATGCTGGAAGGATCGAACAAGGAACCATGAGGAAGCTAGGCACTAAGGTCCACTACCGTGCCAAGAAGCCAAGAAAAAATGTAGCGTGTTTGCCTCCTCCGTGATTCGAACACGGGATGTGAAGAAAGGAATATTGCCCTGCCCTTGGCGCGAGCAGGGCAGCATCGTGTGTGTGGCAGCACCATGCACGCACCAATTTCGATCCTGGCGCACCAATTTCCTCCCCTGGCAGCACCAATGCGCGCACTCCACAATTCTGGTGCATCAAACTCTTCCTGCCCTGCCCTTGGCGCGGGCAGGGCAGCGTTTTGCGTCCCTGGCAGCACCAAGGCCGCACCAACTCGCACCAAGGCCGCACCAATTCTCGCACCAAGCTTCATTTTTCTGCCCTGCCCTCCACAAGGGCAGGGCAGCCTCCTGGGAGTGACTTTTAATGGGCCAAAAATTCAAATTAAAAATCCATTTGAATTCATTTCTTCACCAAATCAAAAGCCCATCCAAATCCCAATAACCAAGAATAGAAAGTGTATAAATAGAAGCTAGTTTGATGTAATTAGGAACCCTTTAACAACTTTTGAACCTTTTTAGACTTTTGCTTTGAGCTTTGAATTTTCACTTTTATTTTTGAGCTTTTGAATATTTTCTTGGGAACTTTACTGAGAATTCTGAGAATTGGGGAGGAGAATTGATCTCTCTTCTTCCTCATTCTTGCCTGAGCACTTCTAATCTTCTGTTTCTGAGTTTTGGGTGTGTGAAATTGAGGAAATTCTGTCTCAATTCCCATTCAAACTCTTTTCAATTTGTTTTCTGCATAATTCAATTTAATTTCTGTTCTTCTATTGCTTCTTCTTTAAATTTTCTGTCAATTGCTTTGACAACTCAGATCTGGGAAGGAAATTGAGTTTTAGGCTCTGCTACCTAAGCTCTTGAGTCCTGAGATCAAAATTCACTTTGGGTTCTTCTGTGAACCTTGCTGCATTTTATTTCCTTTCTGTTTGAATGCTTATTGTTTCTGATTCAATTTTTGCTCTCTTAATTGTTGCCATTTACTTTCTCTTGGTTTAGATTCTGCAATCCCAGTCCTCAAAGTCCTTTTATATTCAAGCCATTTATCTTTCTTGCCATTTAAGTTACTGCAATTTAAGTTTCTTGCACTTTAAGTTTCAGTCATTTATTTTCTTGTTCTTTAAGTTTCTGCAAATTTACTTTCCTGTTCTTTAATTTACTGCACTTCTCCCTCCCCCCTTTACATTTACTGTCATTTACTTCTTGTTAAACACAAATCACTCAACCAAAACTTGATTCGCTTGACTAAATCACCCACTAAACTAAAATTGCTCAATCCTTCAATCCCTGTGGGATCGACCTCACTCATGTGAGTTATTATTACTTGATGCGACCCGGTACACTTGCCGGTGAGTTTTGTGTTGGATCATTTTCCACACATCAGTGATCATTGGTTTCGGCCCCAGAGAGGGAACCAGAAGAACCAAGATAAAAATACAATAGTAAAAGGTCCTACTTATAGAAAACTAGTAGCCTAAGGTTTACAAAGATGAGTAAATGACATAAAAATCCACTTCCGGGCCCACTTGGTGTGTGCTTGGGCTGAGCAATGAAGCATTTTCGTGTAGAGACTCTTCTTGGAGTTAAACGCCAGCTTTTATGCCAGTTTGGGGGTTTAACTCCCATTTTGGTGCCAGTTCCGGCGTTTAACGCTGGAATTTCTGAAGGTGACTTTGAACGCCGGTTTGGGCCATCAAATCTTGGGCAAAGTATGGACTATTATATATTGCTGGAAAGCCCAGGATGTCTACTTTCCAACGCCGTTGAGAGCGCGCCAATTGGGCTTCTGTAGCTCCAGAAAATCCACTTCGAGTGCAGGGAGGTCAGAATCCAACAGCATCTGCAGTCCTTTTCAGTCTCTGAATCAGATTTTTGCTCAGGTCCCTCAGTTTCAGCCAGAAAATACCTGAAATCACAGAAAAACACACAAACTCATAGTAAAGTCCAGAAAAGTGAATTTTAACTAAAAACTAATAAAAATATACTAAAAACTAACTAAATCATACTAAAAATATACTAAAAACAATGCCAAAAAGCGTATAAATTATCCGCTCATCACAACACCAAACTTAAATTGTTGCTTGTCCTCAAGCAACTGAAAATCAAATAAGATAAAAAGAAGAGAATATACTATAGACTCCAAATTATCAATGAAACTTAGCTCCAAATTAGATGAGCGGGACTAGTAGCTTTTTGCCTCCGAACAGTTTTGGCATCTCACTTTATCCTTTGAAATTCAGAATGATTGGCTTCTTTAGGAACTCAGAATCCAGATAGTGTTATTGATTCTCCTAGTTAAGTATGATGATTCTTGAACACAGCTACTTATTGAGTCTTGGCTGTGGCCCAAAGCACTCTGTCTTCCAGTATTACCACCGGATACATACATGCCACAGACACATAATTGGGTGAACCTTTTCAGATTGTGACTCAGCTTTGCTAGAGTCCCCAATTAGAGGTGTCCAGGGTTCTTAAGCACACTCTTTTTGCCTTGGATCACAACTTTATTTCTTTCTTTTTCTTTCTTTTTCTCTTTCTCCTTTTTTCGTTTTTTTTTTTCGCTTCCTCTTTTTTTTTTTATTCACTGCTTTTTCTTGCTTCAAGAATCATTTGTATAATTTTTCAGATCCTCAGTAACATGTCTCCTTTTTCATCATTCTTTCAAGAGCCAACAATTTTAACATTCATGAACAACAAATTCAAAAGACATATGCACTGTTTAAGCATACATTCAGAAAACAAAAAGTATTGTCACCACATCAAGCTAATTAAGCTAGTTTTAAAGATGAATTCGAAATCCTGTACTTCTTGTTCTTTTGTGATTAAAACAGTTTTCATTTAAGAAAGGTGATGGATTCATAGGACATTCATAACTTTAAGGCATAGACACTAAGACACTAATGATCATAAGACACAAACATGGATAAACATAAGCATAAATTTTCGAAAAACAAGAAAATAAAGAACAAGGAGATTAAAGAACGGGTCCACCTTAGTGATGGCGGCTTGTTCTTCCTCTTGAAGATCTTATGGAGTGCTTGAGCTCCTCAATGTTTCTTCCTTGTCTTTGTTGCTCCTCTCTCATGATTCTTTGATCTTCTCTAATTTCATGGAGGAGGATGGAATGTTCTTGGTGCTCCACCCTTAGTTGTCCCATGTTGGAACTCAATTCTCCTAGGGAGGTGTTCAGTTGCTCCCAATAGTCTTGTGGAGGAAAGTGCATCCCTTGAGGCATCTCAGGGATCTCATGATGAGAGGGGTCTCTTGTTTGCTCCATCATTTTCTTAGTAATGGGCTTGAGGTCATGCCTTCTCAGTTGAACCGGCTTTCCTCTTGAATCTCTCTTCCATTGAGTGCCCTCTTCACAAATGTCTGTGAGGACTTGGTCCAACCTTTGATCAAAGTTGACCCTTTTTGAGTTTGAAAGGGATCTCAGGGATCACCTTCTTCATGGCCACAACTTCATAGAAGTGGTCTTGATGCACCCTTGAGATGAATTTCTCCATCTCCCATGACTCGGAGGTGGAAGCTTTTGCCTTTCCTTTCCTCTTTCTAGAGGTTTCTCCGGCCTTGGATGCCATAAATGGTTATGGAAAAACAAAAAAGCAATGCTTTTACCACACCAAACTTAAAAGGTCTGCTCGTCCTCGAGTAAAAGAAGAAAGAAGAGAGTAGAAGAAGAAGAAATAGAGGAGATAGAGGTGGCTTGTGGTTCGGCCAAAGGGGAAAGAAGTAGTGTTTAGGGTGTGTGAAAATGAAGGAGTGATGTGAGTGGTGAAGAGAAAAATGGGATTGGATAGGTGAAGGGTTTTTGGGGGAGAGGTGTTGAGGTGATTGGTGAATGGGTGAAGAAGAAGAGAGAGGGTGGTGGGGTAGGTGGGGGTCCTGTGGGGTCCACAGATCCTGAGGTGTCAAGGAAAAGTCATCCCTGCACCAAATGGCAAGCAAAATCACGTTTTGAGCCAATTCTGGCGTTAAACACCGGGCTGGTGCCCATTTCTGGCGTTTAACGCCAGGTTCTTGCCCTTTCCTGGCGTTTAACGCCAGTCTGGTGCCCCTTTCTGGCGTTAAACGCCCAGAATAGTGCCAGACTGGGCGTTAAACGCCCATCTGCTAGCCTCACTGGCGTTTAAACGCCAGTGGGTTCTTCCTCCAGGGTGTGCTGTTTTTCTTCCTGTTTTTCATTCTGTTTTTGCTTTTTCAATTGATTTTGTGACTTCTCATGATCATCAACCTACAGAAAACATAAAATAACAAAAGAAAATAGATAAAATACAACATTAGGTTGCCTCCCAACAAGCGCTTCTTTAATGTCAGTAGCTTGACAGTGGGCTCTCATGGAGCCTCACAAATGCTCAGAGCAATGTTGGAACCTCCCAACACCAAACTTAGAGTTTGACTGTGGGGGCTCTGTTTGACTCTGATTTGAGAGAAGCTCTTCATGCTTCCTCTCCATGGTGACAGAGGAATATCCTTGAGCCTTAAACACAAAGGATTCTTCATTCACTTGAATGATCAGTTCGCCTCTATCAACATCAATCACAGCCTTTGCTGTGGCTAGGATGGGTCTGCCAAGGATGATGGTTTCATCCATGCACTTCCCAGTCTCTAGGATTATGAAATCAGCAGGGATGTAATGGTCTTCAATCTTCACCAAAACATCCTCTACAAGTCCATGAGCTTGTTTTCTTGAGTTGTCTGCCATCTTTAATGAGATTCTTGCAGCTTGCACCTCAAAGATCCCTAGTTTCTCCATTACAGAGAGAGGCATGAGGTTTACACTTGACCCTAAGTCACACAGAGCCTTCTTGAAGGTCATGGTGCCTATGGTACAAGGTATTGAAAACTTCCCAGGATCTTGTCTCTTTTGAGGTAATTTCTGCCTAGACAAGTCATCCAGTTCTTTGGTGAGCAAAGGGGGTTCATCCTCCCAAGTCTCATTTCCAAATAACTTGTTATTTAGCTTTATGATTGCTCCAAGGTATTTAGCAACTTGCTCTTCAGTGACATACTCATCCTCTTCAGAGGAAGAATACTCATCAGAGCTCATGAATGGCAGAAGTAAGTCCAATGGAATCTCTATGGTCTCATTTTGAGCTTCAGATTCCCATGGTTCCTCATTGGGGAACTCAATGGAGGTCAGTGCATGCCCACTGAGGTCTTCCTCAGTGGCGTTCACTTCCTCTCCTTCCTCTCCAAATTCGGCCATGTTGATGGCCTTGCACTCTCCTTTTGGATTTTCTTCTGTATTGCTTGGAAGAGTACTAGGAGGGAGTTCAGTAATTTTCTTGCTCAGCTGTCCCACTTGTGCCTCCAAGTTTCTAATGGAGGACCTTGTTTCATTCATGAAACTTTGAGTGGTTTAGATTAGATCAGAGACCATGGTTGCTAAGTCAGAAGGGTTCTGCTTAGAATTCTCTGTCTGTTGCTGAGAAGATGATGGAAAAGGCTTGCCATTGCTAAACCTATTTCTTCCACCATTATTGTTATTGAAACCTTGTTGAGGTCTCTCTTGATTCTTCCATGAGAAATTTGGATGATTTCTCCATGAAGAATTATAGGTGTTTCCATAGGGTTCTCCTAGGTAATTCACCTCTTCCATTGAAGGGTTCTCAGGATCATATGCTTCTTCTTCAGATGAAGCATCCTTAGTACTGCTTGGTGCATTTTGCATTCCAGACAGACTTTGAGAAATCAAGTTGACTTGTTGAGTCAATATCTTGTTCTGAGCCAGAATGGCATTCAGAGCATCAATCTCAAGAACTCCTTTCTTCTGATTAGTCCCATTGTTCACAGGATTCCTTTCAGAAGTGTACATGAATTGGTTATTTGCAACCATTTCAATCAGCTCTTGAGCTTCTGTAGGTGTCTTCTTCAAATGAAGAGATCCTCCAACAGAGCTATCCAAAGTCATCTTGGATAGTTCAGAGAGACCATCATAGAAAATACCTATGATGCTCCATTCAGAAAGCATGTCAGAAGGACATTTTCTGATCAATTGTTTGTATCTTTCCCAAGCTTCATAGAGGGATTCTCCATCCTTTTGTCTAAAGGTTTGGACTTCCACTCTAAGCTTACTCAATTTTTGAGGTGGAAAGAACTTTGCCAAGAAGGCATTGACTAGCTTTTCCCATGAGTCCAGGCTTTCTTTAGGTTGTGAGTCCAACCATGTCCTAGATCTGTGTCTTACAGCAAAAGGGAATAGCATAAGTCTGTAGACTTCAGGGTCAACCCCATTAGTCTTGACAGTGTCACAGATTTGCAAGAACTCAGCCAAAAACTGATGAGGATCTTCCAGTGGAAGTCCATGGAACTTGCAATTCTGTTGCATTAGAGAAACTAATTGAGGCTTAAGCTCAAAGTTGTTTGCTCCAATGGCAGGTGATGAGCGGATAATTTATACGCTTTTTGGCATTGTTTTTAGGTAGTTTTTAGTAATTTCAAGCTACTTTTAGGGATGTTTTCATTAGTTTTTATGTTAAATTCACATTTCTGGACTTTACTATGAGTTTGTGTGTTTTTCTGTGATTTCAGGTAAATTCTGACTGAAATTGAGGGATTTGAGCAAAACTCTGAAAAAGGCTGACAAAAGGACTGCTGATGCTGTTGGATTCTGACTTCCCTGCACTCGAAATGGATTTTCTGGAGCTACAGAACTCCAATTGGCGCGCTCTCAACGGCGTTGGAAAGTAGACATCCAAGGCTTTCCAACAATAATAGTCCATACTTTATTCGGAAATTGACAACGTAACTTGGCGTTGAACGCCAAGTACATGCTGCTGTCTGGAGTTAAACGCCAGAAAAACGTCATGATCCGGAGTTGAACGCCCAAAACACGTCATAACTCGAAGTTCAACTCCAAGAGAAGCCTCAGCTCGTGGATTGATCAAGCTCAGCCCAAACACACACCAAGTGGGCCCCGGAAGTGGATTTATGCATCAATTACTTACTCATGTAAACCATAGTAGCTAGTCTAGTATATATAGGACATTTATCTATTGTATTAGACATCTTTTGACAGTTTAATCTCTTTGAATATTCGGTCACTTGATCATGGAGAGGGCTGGCCATTCGGCCATGCCTGAACCTCTTTTACTTATGTATTTTCAACGGTGGAGTTTCTGCACACCATAGATTAAGGGTGTGGAGCTCTGCTGTACCTCAAGTATTAATGAAATTCTATTTTCTTTTATTCAATTCCTCTTTTATTCTTATTCCAAGATATTCATTCGTACCCAAGAACATGATGAATGTGATGAGTTAGATAACCCTCATTATTATTCTCACTTATGAACGCGCGTGATTGACAACCACTTCCGTTCTACATGCAACCGAGCTTGAACGTGTATCTCTTAGATTCCCCAACAGAATCTTCGTGGTATAAGCTAGATAGATGGCGGCATTTATGAGGATCCGGAAAGTCTCACCTTGTCTGTGGTATTCCGAGTAGGATCCTGGGAATCCGGAAAGTCTAACCTTGTCTGTGGTATTCCGAGTAGGATTCCGGTAATGAATGACTGTGACGTGCTTCAAACTTGCAAGTGCTGGGCGTTAGTGACAGACGCAAAAGAATCAAGGGATTCTATTCCAGTAGGCGCGGGAACCAACCAGTGATTAGCCGTACTGTGACAAAGTGCGTGAGCATTAGTTTTCACTGCGAGGATGGGATGTAGCCATCAACCATGGGTGATGCCTCCAGACGATTAGCCGTGCGAGTGACAGCCGCATAGGATCATTTTCCCGAGAGGATTGAAAGTAGCCACCGCTGATGGTGAACCCCTAAACAAAGCTTGCCATGGAAAGGAGTAAGAAGGATTGAGTAGAAGCAGGAGAGCAGGCGTCCTTGAGCCATACAGCATCTCCATCCACTTATCTGAAATTCTCACCAATGAATCGGCATAAGTATTCTATCCCTTTTATTATTTTCTTATTATTAATTTCCGAAATCTTAAACAATTTTAATCTGCCTAACTGAGATTTGCAAGGTGACCATAGCTTGCTTCATACCAACAATCTCTGTGGGATCGACCCTTACTCACGTAAGGTTTATTACTTGGATGACCCAGTACACTTGCTGGTTAGTTGAACGGAGTTGTGAATTTAACCAAGAGCCACAATAGTTTTTGTGTACATACCAAAGAGCCAATATTGATGATCACAATTTCGTCCACCAAGTTTTTGGCGCCGTTGCCGGGGATTGTTCGAGTATGAACAACTGACGGTTCATCTTGTTGCTCAGATTAGGTAAATTTTCTTTTCAAAATTCTTTTTCAAAATTTTTTCTTTTATTTTTCGTTTTTCCTAACATTATTTTCGAAAAAATTAATAAAAAAATCCAAAAAAATTAGAAAATCATAAAAATCAAAAATATTTTGTGTTTCTTGTTTGAGTCTTGAGTAAATTTTTAAGTTTGGTGTCAATTGCATGCTTTAAAAATTTTTTGCATTTTTTCGAAAATCCCATGCATTCATAGTGTTCTTCATGATCTTCAAGTTGTTCTTGATAAGTCCTCTTGTTTGATCTTGATGTTTTCTTGTTTTGTGTTGTTTGTTGTTTTTCATGTGCATTTTTGCATTCATATTTTCCATGCATTAAAGATTTCTAAGTTTGGTGTCTTGCATGTTTTCTTTGCATCAAAAATTTTTCAAAATTATGTTCTTGATGTTCATCATGATCTTCAAAGTGTTCTTGGTGTTCATCTTGACATTCATAGCATTCTTGCATGCATTCATTGTTTTGATCTAAAAATTTCATGCATTGAGTATTTTGTGTTGTTTTTCTCACATAATTAAAAAATTTAAAAATCAAAAAAATATCTTTTCCTTAATTCCATCCAAATTTTCGAAATTTTGGGTTGACTTGGTCAAAAATTTTCAAAATTAGTTGTTTCTACAAGTCAAGTCAAAATTTCAATTTTAAAAATCTTATCTTTTCAAATCTTTTTCAAAAATCACATCTTTTTCATTTTTTCTATTTTCGAAATTTTAAAAATTATTTTTCAAAAATCTTTTTCTTATCTTTATATCATATTTTCAAAAATTAGCTAACAATTAATGTGATTGGTTCAAAAATTTGAAGTTTGTTACTTTCTTGTTAAGAAAGGTTCAATCTTTAAATTCTAGAATCTTATCTTGTAGTTTCTTGTTAGTTAAGTCATTTTAAAAATTAAATCTTTTTCAAAATATCTTTTTATTAAAATTTTTATCTTATCTTTTTATCTTATCCTTCTCAAAATTTTATCTTTTTCAAAAATTGATTTCAAAATATCTTATCTAACTTGCTAGCTTCTTATCTTCTTATCTTTTTAAATCTTGATTTCAAATCTTTTTCAATCAACTAACTAACTTTTTGTTTGTTTCTTATCTTTTTCAAAATCACCTAACTACTTCTCTCTCTTCTATTTTCGAAAATATCTCACTCTTTTTCAAAAATTCTTTTTAATTAACTAATTGTTTCAAATTTTAATTTTAATTACATTTATCTTTAATTTTCGAAAATTACTAACTCCTTTTCAAAATTATTTTCGAATTCTCCCTCCTCTTCTCTTCTTCTATTTAATTATTTAATTACTAACACTTCTCGTCACCTCTCTTCATCCAAAAATCCGAATCCTCTTCTTCATTCTTCTACCCCTTTCTTTTTCTACTAACATAAAGGAATCTTTATACTGTGACATAGAGGATTCCTCTTTCTTTTCTTGTTTCTTCTCCTTCATATGAGCAGGAACAGGGAAAAAGGCACTCTTGTTGAAATAGATCCAGAACCTGAAAGGACTCTGAAGAGAAAATTAAGAGAAGCTAAATTACAACAATCCAGAAACAACCTCTCAGAAATTTTCGAACAAGAGAAGGAGATGGCAGCCGAAAATAATAATAATAATGCAAGGAGAATGCTTGGTGACTTCACAAAGCCAACGTCCAAGTTTGATGGAAGAAGCATCTCCATTCCTGCCATTGGAGCCAATAACTTTGAGCTTAAGCCTCAACTAGTTGCTTTAATGCAACAAAACTGCAAGTTTTATGGACTTCCATCTGAAGATCCTTATCAGTTTTTAACTGAATTCTTGCAGATTTGTGAGACTGTAAAGACGAATGGAGTTGATCCTGAAGTCTACAGACTCATGCTTTTCCCTTTTGCTGTAAGAGACAGAGCTAGAATATGGTTGGATTCACAACCCAAGGATAGCCTGGACTCATGGGATAAGCTGGTCACTGCCTTCTTGGATAAATTCTTTCCTCCTCAAAAGTTGAGCAAGCTGAGAGTGGATGTTCAAACCTTCAAACAAAAAGATGGTGAATCCCTCTATGAAGCTTGGGAAAGATACAAGCAGCTGACCAAAAGATGTCCATCTGACATGTTTTCAGAATGGACCCTATTAGACATATTCTATTATGGTCTCTCTGAATTTTCGAAAATGTCATTGGACCATTCTGCAGGTGGATCTATTCACCTGAAGAAAACGCCTAAAGAGGCTCAAGAGCTCATTGACATGGTTGCAAATAACCAGTTCATGTACACTTCTGAGAGGAATTCCGTGAACAATGGGATACCTCAGAAGAAAGGAGTTCTTGAAATTGATACTCTGAATGCCATATTGGCTCAGAACAAAGTGTTGACTCAACAGGTCAACATGATCTCTCAAAATCTGAATGGATTGCAACATGCATCCAACAGTACTAGAGAGGTAGCTTCTGAAGAAGCTTATGATCCTGAGAACCCTGCCATGGCAGAGGTTAATTACATGGGTGAACCTTATGGAAACACCTACAACTCATCATGGAGAAATCACCCAAATTTCTCATGGAAGGATCAACAAAAGCCTCAACAAGGCTTTAACAATGGTGGACGCAATAGGCTAAACAATAGTAAGCCATATCCATCATCTTCTCAGCAACAGACAGAGAACTCTGAACAAAACAATTCTAATTTAGCCAATATAGTCTCTGATCTGTCAAAGGCCACTTTCAGTTTCATGAATGAAACCAGATCCTCCATTAGAAATTTGGAAGCACAAGTGGGCCAGCTGAGTAAGAAAGTTATTGAAACTCCTCCCAATAGTCTCCCAGTAATACAGAAGAAAATCCAAAAGGAGAATGCAAGGCCATTGACATAGTCAATATGGCCGAATGCACAAGGGAGGAGGAGGACGAAAATCCTAGTGAGGAAGACCTCCTGGGACGTTCCTCAAGCAAGAAGGAGTTTCCTATTAAGGATCTTGAGGAATCTGAGGCTCATCTAGAGACCATAGAGATTCCTTTAAATCTCCTTCTGCCATTCATGAGCTCTGAAGAATATTCATCCTCTGAAGAGAATGAAGATGTGACTGGAGAGCAAGTTGCTCAATACTTAGGAGCTATCATGAAGCTGAATGCCAAGCTGTTTGGTAATGAGACTTGGGAAAGTGAACCTCCCTTGCTCATTAGTGAACTAGATACTTGGATTCAGAGAACTCTACCTCAAAAGAAACAAGATCCTGGCAAGTTCTTAATACCTTGCACCATTGGCACCATGAGCTTTGAAAAGCTCAATGTGATCTTGGGTCAGGGATAAATCTTATGCCACTCTGTAATGGAGAAGCTGGGGATCATTGAGGTACAACCTGCCTTGTTCTCATTACAATTGGCAGATAAGTCCATAAGACAAGCTTATGGAATAGTGGAGGACGTGCTAGTAAGGGTTGAAGGCCTTTACATCCCTACTGATTTCATAATCCTAGACACTAGGAAGGAAGATGATGAATGCATCATCCTAGGAAGACCTTTCCTAGCCACAGCAGGAGCTGTGATAGATGTCAACAGAGGTGAGTTAGTCCTTCAATTGAATGGGGACTACCTTGTGTTTCAGGCACATGGCCATCCCTCTGTGACAAAAGAGAGTAAGCATGAAGAGCTTCTCTCAGTTCAGAGTCAAGAAGAGCCCACACAGTCAAACTCTAAGTTTGGTGTTGTGAGGCCACAACCAAACTCTAAGTTTGGTGTTCAAACCCCATATCCAAACTCTAAGTTTGGTGTTGGGACTACACACTAAATTGACCTGATCACCATGTGGCTCCATGAGAGCCACTGTCAAGCTATTGACATTAAAGAAGCGCTTGTTGGGAGGCAACCCAATTTTATTTATCTAATTTTATTTTATTTTGTTTCTTTGTTATTTTTGTGTTTTATTAGGTACATGATCATGAGGAGTCACGAAAAAAAATCAAAAAAATTAAAAACAGAGTCAAAAACAGAAGAAAAAAATTTTCACCCTGGAGGTAGCGCAGACTGGCGTTCAACGCCAGTAAGGTGCATCTGGCCGGCGTTCAACGCCAGAACAGAGCACCATTCTGGCGCTGAACGCCCAAAACAAGCAACAACCTGGCGTTAAACGCCAGGATGGTGCACAGAGAGGACAAACTGGCGCTGAACGCCAGGAACAAGCATGAAACTGGCGTTCAACGCCAGAAACATGCATTACATGGGCGTTGAATGCCCAGAACATGCACCAATGGGCGTTTGAACGCCAGAATGATGCATGAAGGCAATTTACATGCCTATATGGTGAAGGAATGGTATTTGTTTTCACCTCAGGATCTATGGACCCCACAGGATCCTCACCTCAGGATCTGTGGCCCCCACAGGATCCCCACCTACCATATTCCCACCTTACCTTTTAATCTTAATCACACTCTCCTAATCCAAATCTCATTTCACTCTTCCCCATATCACACTTCCCAAAAACCTTCACCAATCACCTCAAGTCCACTTCCCAATTACCCCATTCACCATTCACATCAACCTCCCCTTCCCCATAAACCCCACCTACCCTCATAAAATTCAAATTCAATTTCCCACCCATTCCCACCCAAAATGGCCGAACACCCACCCTCCCCTCTCCCTATAAATACCCTTTAATTCTCCTTCATTTTCACACAACACAAACCCCATCTTCTCCCACATAGCCGAACCTACTTCTCCCACTGTCCACCCTATTCTCTTCTTCTTCTTCTACTCTTCTTTTCTTTTTTTGCTCGAGGACGAGCAAATTTTAAGTTTGGTGTGGTAAAAGCATAAGCTTTTTGTTTTTCCATTACCATCAATGGCACCTAAGGCCGGAGTATCCTCTAGAAAAGGAAAAGGGAAGGCAAAAGCTTCCACCTCCGAATCATGGGAGAAGGAGAGATTCATCTCCAAAAGCCACCAAGACCACTTCTTTGATGTTGTGGCAAAGAAGAAGGTGATCCCCGAGGTCCCTTTCAAGCTCAAAAAGAATGAGTATCCGGAAATCCGACATGAAATTCAAAGAAGAGGGTGGGAAGTCATAACCAACCCCATGCAACAAGTTGGAATATTGATGGTTCAAGAGTTCTATGCCAATGCATGGATCACTAGGAACCATGATCAAAGTATAAACCCGAATCCAAAAAACTATATCACAATGGTTCGGGGGAAATACTTAGATTTTAGTCCGGAAAATGTGAGGTTGGCGTTTCACTTACCCATGATGCAAGGTGATGAACGCCCCTACACAAGAAGGGTCAACTTTAATCAAAGGTTGGACCAAGTCCTAATGGACATTTGTGTGGAAGGCGCCCAATGGAGAATAGACTCCAAAGGCAAGCCAGTCCAACTAAGAAGACTGGACCTCAAGCCTGTAGCTAGAGGATGGTTGGAGTTCATCCAAAGATCCATCATCCCTACAAGCAACCGATCTGAAGTTACTGTGGATCGGGCCATCATGATTCATAGCATCATGATTGGAGAGGAAGTAGAAGTTCATGAAGTCATCTCCAATGAACTCTACAAAATAGCCGACAAGCCTTCACACATGGCACGGCTAGCCTTCCCCCACCTTATATGCCATCTATGTTACTCAGCTGGAGTTATCATAGATGGAGACATCTCCATTGAAGAAGACAAGCCCATCACCAAGAAAAGGATGGAGCAAACAAGAGAAGTTCCTCACGGCCCTCAAGAAGAACATGAGGAAGTTCATCATCAACAAATGCCTCAAGGAATGCACTTTCCTCCCAACAACTATTGGGAGCAACTCAATACCTCCCTAGAAGATTTAAGCCACAATGTGGAACAATTAAGGGTGGAACATCATGAGCACTCCATCATTCTCCAAGAAATAAGAGAAGATCAAAGAGCAATGAGGGAGGAGCAACAAAGGCAAGGAAGGGACATAGAAGAACTGAAGAACATCATTGGTCCTTCAAGAAGAAGACGCCACTAAAGGTGGATTCAGTCCTTGTTCTTTATTTCTTTCTGTTTTTCGGTTTTTAATGTTGAGTTTATCTATGTTTTGTGTCTTTATTTCATGATCATTAGTGTGTAACCATGCCTTAAAGCTATGAATAAAATCCATTAATCATTCACTTCTCTTAAAAGAAAAATGTTTTAATTCAAAAGAACAAGAAGTACATGAATTTCGAATTTATCCTTGAATTTAGTTTAATTATATTGATGTGGTGACAATACTTTTTGTTTTCTGAATGAATGCTTGAACAGTGCATATGTCTTTTGATCTTGTTGTTTATGAATGTTAAAATTGTTGGCTCTTGAAAGAATGATGAACAAAGAGAAATGTTATTGAGGATCTGAAAAATCATGAAATTGATTCTTGAAGCAAGAAAAAGCAGTGAAAAAGAAGAAGCATTCGAAAAAAAAATGGAGCTAAAAAGAGTATATAGAAAAAGAAGGAGCAGTAGAAAAAGCCAATAGCCCTTAAAACCAAAAGGCAAGGGTCCAAGGCTTTGAGCATCAATGGATAGGAGGGCCCAAGGAAATTAAATCCAGGCCTAAGCGGCTAAATCAAGCTGTCCCTCACCATGTGCTTGTGTTATGAAGGTCCAAGTGAAAAGCTTGAGACTGAGTGGTTAAAGTCGTGATCCAAGGCAAAAGAGTGTGCTTAAGAGCTCTGGACACCACTAACTGGGGACTTTAGCAAAGCTAAGTCACAATCTAAAAAGGTTCACCCAGTTATGTGTCTGTGGCATTTGTGTATCCGGTGGTAATACTGGAAAACAAAGTGCTTAGGGCCACGGCCAAGACTCATAAGTAGCTGTGTTCAAGAATCAACATGCTTAACTAGGAAAGTCAATAACACTATCCGAAATTCTAAGTTCCTAGAGAAGCCAATCATTCTAAACTTCAAAGGAAAAAGTGAGATGCCAAAACTGTTCAGAAGCAAAAAGCTACAAGTCCCGCTCATTTAATTATAATTAATATTCATTGATATTTCTGAATTTATATTATATTCTCTTCTTTTTATCCTATGTGATTTTCAGTTGCTTGGGGACAAGCAACAATTTAAGTTTGGTGTTGTGATGAGCGGATAATTTATACGCTTTTTGGCATTGTTTTTAGGTAGTTTTTAGTAATTTCAAGCTACTTTTAGGGATGTTTTCATTAGTTTTTATGTTAAATTCACATTTCTGGACTTTACTATGAGTTTGTGTGTTTTTCTGTGATTTCAGGTAAATTCTGACTGAAATTGAGGGATTTGAGCAAAACTCTGAAAAAGGCTGACAAAAGGACTGCTGATGCTGTTGGATTCTGACCTCCCTGCACTCGAAATGGATTTTCTGGAGCTACAGAACTCCAATTGGCGCGCTCTCAACGGCGTTGTAAAGTAGACATCCAGGGCTTTCCAGCAATATATAATAGTCCATACTTTATTCGGAAATTGATGACGTAACTTGGCGTTGAACGCCAAGTACATGCTGCTGTCTGGAGTTAAACGCCAGAAAAACGTCATGATCCGGAGTTGAACGCCCAAAACACGTCATAACTCGAAGTTCAACTCCAAGAGAAGCCTCAGCTCGTGGATTGATCAAGCTCAGCCCAAACACACACCAAGTGGGCCCCGGAAGTGGATTTATGCATCAATTACTTACTCATGTAAACCCTAGTAGCTAGTCTAGTATATATAGGACATTTATCTATTGTATTAGACATCTTTTGACAGTTTAATCTCTTTGAATATTCGGTCACTTGATCATGGAGAGGGCTGGCCATTCGGCCATGCCTGAACCTCTTTTACTTATGTATTTTCAACGGTGGAGTTTCTGCACACCATAGATTAAGGGTGTGGAGCTCTGCTGTACCTCAAGTATTAATGAAATTCTATTTTCTTTTATTCAATTCCTCTTTTATTCTTATTCCAAGATATTCATTCGTACCCAAGAACATGATGAATGTGATGAGTTAGATAACCCTCATTATTATTCTCACTTATGAACGCGCGTGATTGACAACCACTTCCGTTCTACATGCAACCGAGCTTGAACGTGTATCTCTTAGATTCCCCAACAGAATCTTCGTGGTATAAGCTAGATAGATGGCAGCATTTATGAGGATCCGGAAAGTCTCACCTTGTCTGTGGTATTCCGAGTAGGATCCTGGGAATCCGGAAAGTCTAACCTTGTCTGTGGTATTCCGAGTAGGATTCCGGTAATGAATGACTGTGACGTGCTTCAAACTTGCAAGTGCTGGGCGTTAGTGACAGACGCAAAAGAATCAAGAGATTCTATTCCAGTAGGCGCGGGAACCAACCAGTGATTAGCCGTACTGTGACAGAGTGCGTGAGCATTAGTTTTCACTGCGAGGATGGGATGTAGCCATCAACCATGGGTGATGCCTCCAGACGATTAGCCGTGCGAGTGACAGCCGCATAGGATCATTTTCCCGAGAGGATTGAAAGTAGCCACCGCTGATGGTGAACCCCTAAACAAAGCTTGCCATGGAAAGGAGTAAAAAGGATTGAGTAGAAGCAGTAGGAGAGCAGGCGTCCTTGAGCCATATAGCATCTCCATCCACTTATCTGAAATTCTCACCAATGAATCGGCATAAGTATTCTATCCCTTTTATTATTTTCTTATTATTAATTTCCGAAATCTTAAACAATTTTAATCTGCCTAACTGAGATTTGCAAGGTGACCATAGCTTGCTTCATACCAACAATCTCTGTGGGATCGACCCTTACTCACGTAAGGTTTATTACTTGGACGACCCAGTACACTTGCTGGTTAGTTGAACGGAGTTGTGAATTTAACCAAGAGCCACAATAGTTTTTGTGTACATACCAAAGAGCCAATATTGATGATCACAATTTCGTCCACCAGCAGGGATAGAGATGCTTCTCCTATAGAAGTCGGGAGTAGGTGCAGTAAAGTCACCCAACACCTTCCTTGCATTATTGGCATTGTTGTTGTTTTCGGCTGCCATGTCTTCTTCTTCTTTGAAGATTTCTGTTAGGTCCTCTATAGAGAATTGTGCCCTAGCTTCTCTTAGCTTTCGCTTCAAGGTCCTTTCAGGTTCAGGGTCAGCTTCAACAAGAATGCCTTTGTCTCTGCTCCTGCTCATATGAAAGAGAAGATAACAAGAAAATGTGGAATCCTCTATGCCACAGTATATAGATTCCTTGAGGTGTCAGAAGAACGGAAAAATAGAAGAAAGAGGTAGAAGAATTCGAACTTAATCAGAGAGAGTTCGAATTGTGCATTGAGAATGACTAGTACTCCATAAATAGAAGGATGTGAGAAGAGAGGAGGAGCTTTTTCGAAAATTAAGTTAAAGAATTTGAAAACATTTTGAAAAACACTAATTAATTTTCGAAAATAAGAGTGGGAAAGAAATCAAGTGATTTTTGAAAAAGATTTTGAAATTAGAAATAAAAAAGATTTGATTGAAAACTATTTTGAAAAAGATGTGATTAAAAAGATATGATTGGTTTTTTTAAAAAATGTGATTGAGAAGATATGAGTTGAAAAACATTTTTAAAAGGTTTGATTTTAAAAATTAATAACTTGGCTATCAAGAAAAGATATGATTCAAACATTAAACCTTTCTCAACAGACTTGAAATGTTGAATCAAATCATTAATTGATAGCAAGTATCTTTGAAAAAGGAAAGAAATTGATTTTGAAAACATTTGATTGAAAAGATATGATTTGAAAAAGATTTGATTTTGAAAAACTTTGAAAACTAACAAAAAAATTGATTTGAAAACAAAATCCTCCCCCTTGTGCCATCCTGGCGTTAAACGCCCAGAATGGTGCACATTCTGGCGTTTAACGCCCAATGCACTACCTTTTTGGGCGTTAAACGCCCAACCAGGCACCCTGGCTGGCGTTTAAACGCCAGTCTGTCCTTCTTCACTGGGCGTTTTGAACGCCCAGCTTTTTCTGTGTAATTCCTCTGCTGCATGTTCTGAATCTTCAGTTCCCTGTACTATTGACTTGAAAATAGAACCAAGATCAAATAAACAATGCATTGCAAGAAACCAAACTTAAAATTAGACACTAGACTCAAACAAGAAACATAAAATATTTTTGGTTTTTATGATTTTGAAATTTTTTTTTTGAATTTTTCGAAAATTAAGTGGAAAAAGAAAATAAAGGTATCAAAATTCTTAATGAGAATTCCAAGAATCATGCAATGTTAGTCTAAAGCTTTAGTCTAAAGGAATTAGACATGGCCAGCCAAGCTTCAGCAGGACATTGCATTCAAGAGCTAAATTGATGAAAATCAATCAGCTTTGGTGATGATAAGAACATCACCTTGAAACACTAGAATTCATTCTTAAGAACTCTGAAGAAAAATACCTAATCTAAGCAACAAGATGAACCGTCAGTTGTCCATACTCGAACAATCCCCGGCAACGGCGCCAAAAACTTGGTGCGCGAAATTGTGATCACTACAACTTCGCACAACTAACCAGCAAGTGCACTGGGTCGTCCAAGTAATAATCCTTACGCGAGTAAGGGTCGATCCCACGGAGATTGTTGGTATGAAGCAAGCTATGGTCACCTTGTAAATCTTAGTCAGGCAGACTCAAATGGGTATAGATGATGAATAAAACATAAAGATAAAGATAGAGGTACTTATGTATGTCATTGGTGAGAGCTTCAGATAAGCGTATGAAGATGCCTTCTCTTCCGTCTCTCTGCTTTCCTACTGTCTTCATCCAATCCTTCTTACTCTTTTCCATGGCAAGCTTATGCAAGGGTTTCACCGTTGTCAGTGGCTACCTCCCATCCTCTCAGTGAAAACGTTCCTATGCTCAGTCACAGCATGGCTAATCATCTGTCGGTTCTCGGTCAGGCCGGAATAGAATCCAGTGATTCTTTTGCGTCTGTCACTAACGCCCCGCCTGCTAGGAGTTTGAAGCACGTCACAGTCATTCAATCATTGAATCCTACTCAGAATACCACAGACAAGGTTTAGACCTTCCGGATTCTCTTGAATGCCGCCATCAGTTCTAGCCTATACCACGAAGACTCTGATCTCACGGAATGGCTGGCTCGGTTGTCAGGCGAGCACTCGGTTGTCAGGCGATCAACCATGCATCGTGTATCAGGAATCCAAGAGATATTCACCCAATCTAAGGTAGAACGGAGGTGGTTGTCAGTCACACGTTCATAGGTGAGAATGATGATGAGTGTCACGGATCATCACATTCATCAAGTTGAAGAACAAGTGATATCTTGGACAAAGAACAAGCGGAATTGAATAGAAGAACAATAGTAATTGCATTAATACTCGAGGTACAGCAGAGCTCCACACCTTAATCTATGGTGTGTAGAAACTCCACCGTTGAAAATACATAAGAACAAGAGTGATCATTGGTTTCGGCCCCAGAGAGGGAACCAGAAGAACCAAGATAAAAATACAATAGTAAAAGGTCCTACTTATAGAAAACTAGTAGCCTAAGGTTTACAAAGATGAGTAAATGACATAAAAATCCACTTCCGGGCCCACTTGGTTTGTGCTTGGGCTGAGCAATGAAGCATTTTCGTGTAGAGACTCTTCTTGGAGTTAAACGCCAGCTTTTATGCCAGTTTGGGCGTTTAACTCCCATTTTGGTGCCAGTTCCGGCGTTTAACGCTGGAATTTCTGAAGGTGACTTTGAACGCCGGTTTGGGCCATCAAATCTTGGGCAAAGTATGGACTATTATATATTGCTGGAAAGCCCAGGATGTCTACTTTCCAACGCCGTTGAGAGCGCGCCAATTGGGCTTCTGTAGCTCCAGAAAATCCACTTCGAGTGCAGGGAGGTCAGAATCCAACAGCATCTGCAGTCCTTTTCAGTCTCTGAATCAGATTTTTGCTCAGGTCCCTCAATTTCAGCCAGAAAATACCTGAAATCACAGAAAAACACACAAACTCATAGTAAAGTCCAGAAAAGTAAATTTTAACTAAAAACTAATAAAAATATACTAAAAACTAACTAAATCATACTAAAAACATACTAAAAACAATGCCAAAAAGCGTATAAATTATCCGCTCATCACTTATCTTTTAGGAAGAATAAGATAGCTAATAATAATAATTCAAATCCTAATAAAAAACAATTCAAATCAAATCCTATCTTATAGAATCTTCCACAATCTTAACCAAAATTACATCTTTGAGGGGAGAGTGGGCTTGCTTGGCGTGTAATTTGGGATCTTGAGCTTGTCACTTTAGGTCTTGGGCATGCCACTTGCTGTTTGGGTGTGTAACGCAACCCTTGGCCCTCTTCAAAGGCATCACACGCTAGTTTTGGGCATGACACACCATGCATTATTATTCTTGGAGCGTTGTTTTGCGAGCTGAAAAGATGAGGGTCATGCGCGGCTCAAACTAAATATCCACTATAGACATATGCATATCGCTTGGAAGCTCTAGATGTTAGCTTTTTAACGCCATTGGAACTGCCTCATTTGACTTCTCTAGCTCAGGTTATGATCACTTGAGTATAAAGAAATCTAGATTGACAACATTTATAAATTTACTTCCTAGGGGTTTGGCTTCTTCTAGGACGTGGCATGCTTAGCTTCTCTTCCTCCAGTGCATGGCACGTCCTGCTCCAGGTGTTGCTCGCCCCCTGCTTCTTGTTCTTGGGGGTGGCATTCCTCTGCTTGTTCCCCTCAGGGCTTGGCACGCCAGCTTGCATTTCTTCTAGTGTCGTTGCACGCCACTTTCTTCCTCTAGGGTGCGTTACACGCTTCTTATTTTGCATGAATTGCATGGCTTGATCCTTACGTGCTTGGCTTTTGACTTTTGATGCAATGCTTGCCCTTTTGAACAAGCTTTTTTTGCTACTTGATTTCTCTTTCTTTTAACTATGTTTCATTGAAAATACTTAACAAATACCTTAGTAGTAAAAGATATTTAAAAATATTGAGATTAGAAGATAAAACTATAATTAAACGTAGAAAAAAACAAGAAATTAAGACCAAAAAACTTACTAAAGATGCGAACGCATCAATTTAAAAAAAATAGAAAGCTCTTCTTTATTTTTTTTTTACTTTTTGTTAGACAACTATTCTAGCTAATTAGAGTTTAGAAGTTCAGCCACTTTTTTATTTATTTTCCTTGTTGGGGAAATTTTTTTAATAAATATATTACATTAAAAGTATAAGTCATTCTAAAATCACCAACCTACACTAACGATTAAAGTGGTTGGACTAATTTTGTTGATTTTAATTTGTTATGTAACAAATTAATTAGGTATCTTGGTGTAATACAAAGAAGAAAGCGGTGATTATTAAATTAGACTTTCAGAAAGCGTATGATCGGGTAAAATGGAGCTTCGTGGATATTGTACTACAAAAGATGGGATTTGGTTGGAGGTGGAGGGAATGGGTGACGGAGTGTGTTAGTACCGCCTCGATGTTGATTTTGATAAATGGTTCACCAACTAAACCATTTAAGATGGAGAAGGGTTTGAGACAAGGTGACCTACTGTCTCTATTTTTGTTTGTTCTTATTGTTGATGTCCTGCATAGGATGGTAGGGGAGGCAGTCAGAAATAGACGTATTTTGCCTTTGCTGGTTGGCAAGGATAATATAGAGTTATCACATCTTCAGTTTGCATATGACACTATATTATTTTGCCTGCCGGAGGAGAAGACCATCAGAAACTATGCCAGTTTGCTGAGGTACTTTGAGATGATGTCAGGGTTAAGTATAAACTTCGATAAGTCCAGTCTGATTCCAATCAACTACGAATAGCCATGGACACACAATATGTGTAATTTATTAGGGTGTAAGAAGGTGAACCTTCCAGTCAGATATCTTGGCATCTCCTTGGGAGCGAACCCCAGGTGGGTCAGCACGTAAAAATCAATAATTGATAAGGTCAAAGAGAAGCTTAGTCTATGGAAGGCAAAAGTCCTTAACAAAGCGGGTAAGTTAGTCCTAATTAAGTTTGTGTTGATTAGCTTGCCGGTGTACTATTTGAGTCTATATAAGATGCCAAAGGCAGTGGCAGAAAAGTTAATTTTGTTGCAGAGAAAATTTCTTTGGAGTAAGGAGGAAGGCAGGCATGGCGTGGCACTTGTCAAGTGGGAAGTGGTTCAGGCTCCTAAAAAGTTACGAGGATTAGGAGTGGGTGATGTCATGGTGAAGAACACAGCTCTCCTTTTCAAGTGGTGGTGGCGATTCTCAAAAGAGGAGTGTCCATTATGGAAGAAGGTTGTATGCTCTTGTCATAACTTGAAGCCTAATGTGATGTTGTCAGCTCAGACATTGCCTAGTAGAAGAGGTCCATGGAAAGATATCTGTCAATTGCAGTTCAAAGACCATAATGTGAGATATAAGATGATTGCTGGGTTGTCTATGAAGGTGGGTGATGGAAGGAGGACTCGGTTCTGGAGAGATGTTTGGCTATAAAGTGGGTCGCTTAAGATGACGTTTCCGAGACTTTTGTCTATTTCAAACCAAACATGATCTATTATAGGGGATTGTGGGTTTAGGGATGGGTTAAAGTGGATTTGAAACTTCTAGTGGAGACGAGAATTATACCAATGGGAGTTGGAACTAGTGGATCAATTGCATGAGACTTTAAGACCTGTAAAGATAGCATGTGATACGCAAGATAGAGTTGTATGGAAGTTTGACAAAGTATTTTTTCAACTAACTCCTTTGTGCAGGTGTTGCAGTCAAAAACACTATCAGAAGATATTACTAGCTACAGTTTCACCAGAGCCATATGGAAAGGTTTGGTTCCGCCACGAGTAGAGTTATTTATCTGGTTTGCTTTGACAGGAAGAATAAATACTAAAGAAAGATTGCATAGACTGGGCATTCTTAGCCATGGTGATAACATCTGTGTGTTGTGTAAAAAGATGTGGAACATATTTATCACTTGTTTCTTGGTTGTGAGTTTACCTAGCAGGTATGGTGTGAATGACTCTCTGAATTTGGGAGGCTGTGATCTGTTCCGGTTTCACTGAAAGAACACTTTGAGAGTTGGACAGATGTAATTAGCAAGAAAGAGGAGCGCAACAAATGGTTCATATATTTTTTGCAGTTATATGGAATGTTTGGCTTTAGAGGAAAGAGCGGATATTTAATAACAAGGAAGCCGGTGTACAAGACGTATTTCACAAATCTTTAACAAATTATGAAAAATGGAGTAGTGCGGATCCCTTTTGTTGTTGATGGCAATTCCAAAGATAACAATAGGGATCGTGTTCAGGTTGGTTTTTGTTACTTTTATTGTCTGAGTACCTTTATTTTCTGTCACTCCACTTTAATTGTGTTGAGCTCGTTTGTTCAAAAAAAAAAAACAAAGAAGACCTAAATACGTTACTTAATTGAATATGAATATCACAATCATCATATAGATCATTTTATCTCCGTTGTCATTTACTTTTATTTAATTTTTAAAATATAGATTTGGATTTTTTAATTTTTAGATTTTATTTTAGAGGATAGAATATTATCTATAATCAAGTTACTATTTATTTCATAAATAAAAAAATATAAAAAAAATTAAAAATAAAAAATTATATTTTATTTCTTCAAATAAAAATTCAAAATTTAAAAAATTTAAATTCTTAAAATATAGATAATGAAATAGGCTAAAAGGCGCTAGCTATTAATTACGAATATTGCAATTATTACGAATATTGCAATTATTATCCCCGTTGGCATTTATTTTTAGTTCATTTCCAAAATACATATGATCTAATATGCCCAAAGCCTCTTGGTGGGATTTTACATTTGGTATTATATTATTTTTCTGGGCTGTATAATTTTATAAAACAATTTTTTTTTTGTTTGGTTTTGATCTATGCCCTGTAAGACACACATCGGAAAACCAGCTTTTGTGCCTGTTTTTCCAATATTGCCACCGCCATAAAAGAGTGAAAGTGACCGTCTTTTATAGCGCCTTAATCACATGTTTACTCCTCCTCTTGGAATCTTCATTGTCACATGTCGGCAAATCACCCGCTGGTAAACTTCTAGCCATCGTTAGTTACTCAAAATCTTGGCCACTAGAGAACTTTCTTAAATAATGTGTGTTTTGTCGATGTTTAGTAAATTAATGGTGATTCGATATCTAATGGTTTGGGAGTGAAACCTATTCTTCTATACGAGTACCAGTTTTTTAGAAGTGCATCAAAACATCTTCGATTAGACAAATGTTAAAAAAAAATAAAGAGAAGTTATAAATTAATAAATAAAATTTAGAAATTAAAGTTTTCGAAAACTAAATACGTGGTAAATGAAATGGTTTGCATCAAAATTAAAAGAAAACAATAAAAGTGTCTTTAATTAAATCAAAGGACTTTAGCATAAATGATAAAGTGCAAAATGGTAAATTAAACAAAGAAAGTGAAGAAAATTGAGTAAATAAGATTAATTGAAATGTGAAATGTACAGAAAAATAAATTGAAAGAAAGAAGAAAGTGGAAGGAATCCTACAGAAAATGTAACTCAAATGCAAACTCAGGAATTTCCTGGGATATGAGAGTGCTAGAGTATTTTTTCTGAGTAAAAGTTCAAACCCTTATTCCCTAACATTTTCTA